>NC_069504.1:1107186632-1107424132 GCF_027579735.1 Bombina bombina | reverse complement strand
TTCACCTGGATGAATCTTTGGTGACATGTTTGTACTAGAGCAGAGATTCCCCTGGATGAATCTTTGGTGACATGTATATACTAGAACAGGGATTCACCTGGATGAATCTTTGGTGACATGTATGTACTAGAGCAGGGATTCACCTGGATGAACCTATGGTGACATGTGTATAATAGAGCATGGATTCACCTGGATTAAACTTTGGTGACATGTATGTACTAGAGCAGGGATTCATCTACATGAATCTATGGTGACTTGTATGTACTAGAGCAGGGATTAACCTGGATGAATCTATGGTGACATGCATGTACTAGAGTAGAGATTCACCTGGATGAATCTATGGTGACATGTATGTACTAGAGCAGAGATCCCCCTGGATGACTCTTTAGTGACATGCATATACTAGAGCAGAGATTCACTTGGATAAATCTATGGTGACATGTATATAATAAAGCAGGGAATCACCTGGATGAATCTATGGTGACATGTTTATATGGCTAACCTTTTATGTAGTTGTCTGGTAGGCCTTTCAGTTGATCTCTTTCTCTGACTGACCATAAACGCTCCTTTTTGTTTATATATGTATATATATACAGTATATATATATATATATATATATATATATATATATATATATATATATATATATATATATATACTCTAGAGGAGGGATTCATCTGGATGAATCTGTGGTAACATGTATGTACTAAAGCAGGGATTCATCTAGATGAATCTATGGTGACATGTATGTACTAGAGCAGGGATTCACCTAGATGAATCTTTGGTGACATGTATGTACTAGAGCAGGGATTCACCTGGATGAATCTATGGTGACATGTTTATACTAGAGCACTGATTCACCTGGATTAAACTTTGGTGACTGACATGTATATACTAGAGCAGGGATTCATCTACATGAATCTATGGTGACTTGTATGTACTAGAGCAGGGATTAACCTGGATGAATCTTTGGTGACATGTTTGTACTAGAGCAGGGATTGACCTGGATGAATCTATGGTGACATGTTTATACTAGAGCATGGATTCACCTGGATTAAACTTTGGTGGCATGTTTGTACTAGAGCAGGGATTCACCTGGATGAATCTTTGGTGACATGTATATATTAGAGCAGGGATTCACCTGGATGAATCTTTGGTGACATGTATGTACTAGAGTAGGGATTCACCTGGATGAATCTATGGTGACATGTTTATACTAGAGCACTGATTCACCTGGATTAAACTTTGGTGACTGACATGTATATACTAGAGCAGGGATTCATCTACATGAATCTATGGTGACTTGTATGTACTAGAGCAGGGATTAACCTGGATGAATCTTTGGTGACATGTTTGTACTAGAGCAGGGATTGACCTGGATGAATCTATGGTGACATGTTTATACTAGAGCATGGATTCACCTGGATTAAACTTTGGTGACATGTATGTAATAGAGCAGGGATTCATCTACATGAATCTATGGTGACTTGTATGTACTAGAGCAGGGATTAACCTGAATGAATCTATGGTGACATGTATGTACTAGAGCAGAGATTCACCTGGATGAATCTATGGTGACATGTATGTACTAGAGCAGAGATTCCCCTGGATTACTCTTTGGTGACATGCATATACTAGAGCAGGGATTAACCTGGATGAATCTTTTGTGACATGTATGTTTTAGAGCAGAGATTCCCCTGGATGAATCTATGGTGACTTGTATGTACTAGAGCAGGGATTAACCTGGATAAATCTATGGTGACATGTATGTACTAGAGCAGGGATTCACCTGGATGTATATTTGGTGACATGTTTATACTAGAGCAGGGATTAACCTGGATGAATCTTTGGTGACATGTATGTACTAGAGCAGAGATTCCCCTTGATTACTCTTTGGTGACATGTCAGTACTAGAGCAGAGATTCCCCTGGTTGAATATTTGGTGACATGTATATACTAGAGCAGGGATTCACCTGGATGTTTCTATGGTGACATGTATGTACTAGTGCAGGGATTCACCTGGATGAATCTTTGGTGACATGTATATACTAGAGCACGGATTCACCTGGATTAAACTTTGGTGACTTGTATGTACTAGAGCAGGAATTCACCTGGATTAATATTTGGTGACATGTATGTACTAAAGCAGGGATTCACCTGGATGAATCTTTGCTGACATGTATGTACTAGAGCAGGGATTCACCTGGATGAATATTTGGTGACATGTATGTACTAGAGCAGGGATTCACCTGGGTGAATCTTTGGTGACATGTATGTACTAGAGCAGGGATTCACCTGGATCAATCTTTGGTGGCATGTATGTACTAGAGCAGGGATTCACCTGGATGAATCTTTGGTGACATGTATATACTAAAGCATGGATTCACCTGGATGAGTTTGGTGACATGTATGTACTAGAGCAGGGATTCACCTGGATGAAACTTTGGTGACATTTATGTACTAGAGCAGAGATTCATCTACATGAATCTATGGTGATTTGTATGTCCCAGAGCCGAGATATCCCCTTGATGAATGTATTTTAATGTAAGTACAAGAGCTGGGATGTTACCTGAATACATCTATGGTGAAATGTGAATAAAAGAACATAAATCTCAATTGGATTAAAAAATACAGAAGAAGCCAGGAAGTGTATGTTCCTGAGCAAGAATCCTACTGGAATTAATCTATAGTGATATAAATACATCAGAGCAGGAATATCATTAGACAGAATCAAAAGCAACATAATCATCTCGGATTGCATCAGCCTTTTCTGTGCATAAGACAATATGGTGACTGTTCTATAACATAAGCATTACTTCATTGTTACTATTGTGCTTTAATTAGAGACAGACAAGATATATGTATTTACATTTAAACATTCCCCGTCTGTGTTCTGATAGCAACATTATACATAGGCTGTCTGTTAATTAAATTACTTAGAGATAATTTTGCTTTTATGCTTTAATATCTGGAGTTAATTCTATAGGAGTTGTTAATGGGTAAAATATCCAGGATTTCTACATTCATGAAAATGCTTTATTTGTTACTATTGATTTCAATTATTCAGCTAGCACTTGCAAAAAGCTGCTCATGAAATCCTACCGATCATAATGTGTTATGGTTAGAACACACAGGGTGAAATGAAAGCATTTCAGATGCCATTTTAATGGATAGTTACTAAAATTGATTAAACTCAAGTGAAATCAATGTGGAAATAATAGAATTATAAACATGCAGAGTGTAGATTAAACAATTAGAAAATGTGTATGGTACATTAAGTGATATGAAAATGCATTTGCCGGACTGCCTGCAGTGAGCTTGATGGAATGCTCTCGCAGGAGAAGTTGTTTGGTTTATATTATCAGCATTTAAGTGCTCTATTTGCAGAATCGGATTGCTGGATGACTGCTGAGTGTGATAATAACTCAACAGCCCAGGATAGGCAAACTTTCTATGTGTTTTTGGGAACTGAGTGGAGTATAAATTGGAAAGGCTTCATTGAATGAAGAGGAATTTTAAGCTATTTTGGCTTTTTGAATTAAAGAAAAAAAAATGTAAAGTTTTATTAAAGGTACAGTATACACCAATTTTTATATAATTGCCTGTAATAGACACTACTATAAAGAAGAGTATGCACAGATACTGATCTAAAAATCCAGTATAAAACCTTTTAAAAACATACTTAGAAGCTCCCAGTTTAGCACTAATAATGAAGTTAGGCTGGGACACCCAGTGAAAGGGGCTGGGAAAACACGAGGTGACATATCATGTCAGATCTGCACCAGTTTGGAGGAGGGCGGTCGCTCATCCGAACAAGGGCTATATTCATTGTTTTTCCAGACAACGATCAGCATCTTGACATTTTCTGAGCAGCTGATGTGGAGGCCCAGAGGTCACAATAGCTGTGCTAGTGACGTCCTCATTAACTCTCAAGATTTAGAGTGCCTCTAAAATTTCACCAGATGACGGCCCCAAACAGTTGCTGAAAGTCACTGTGGGATCAGTCCACATTAGATCACTGAGGTCGTCGTTCATACATTTAATAACCCTGGAAAACTACACTTTCACTGAATCCCTTTATCACATTTAGATAATGGGACTTTGAACTATGATGCGAACATGATTTGAGACTATTCCATTATACAGTCACACAGTCACACCTCCCACTCAGTGGAACATCATCACCTGGACATCAGTGCTAGAGCCGGGGTAGGCTGAACGGTTATGGCTAACATTGGAAGATAAAGCCTTGATTCACGCTCTGCATTATGCTTTTTGCCTCAAGCCGTTATTTGGTCTTAGCACATGTATATCCTAATGAGAACTGAATAGTTTGACATGGAATTCCCTGCTACTGTATCTAATACTTGCAAATTATCTGCTTATTGCTGAGGACGACAGGGAGGTTTAATCCCCAGGTTCTCTCAAATATTAAATACAGATCTCCTCCTCCTTATGATTTGTTACTTTGCTTTTCACCTTAAGATAATAGCTTACTCTATATTATATATTTACATATTAAGCCTCACTAATGTATTATTTTCTCCTAAGCAAGCCTAGTATTGCTCAACAAAGCTTAACTATCAGCTACAGTGGCTACATGCAATAATATTTTAACTCATTTCTCCCTATATCATTAGTACAGTTTATAATGTGATTGTTTTACATTGTATGCTTATCTCAGTGTCTAAAAGTTACTATATTTTAGTTCAGTGTTATAGTCACTCTCAGTGATTAATGCTCCTTCTCTTATCATATTTTATATCAGATGCTCATTCTTGTCCTCATATACTAAAGCCCAAGAGTGACCATGGCAATAAGATAATTCCCCTCACCTTTACACTCATAGACAAGGTCCAGGAGCGACCATCAGTGTAATATGGAGAACATATCTCAATATTTAAAACCAAGGTTTCATTAATATATATCCCAGTTTACTCCTTGACGCATATGACAGTTATGGTCCAGTTGTTTCTATTTTTATTTCTTACATATATTATTGGCAGCAGGTCACATTATCATTGCATATATGATTATAATTCAAGATATAGAACTTAAGCGTTTGCTAGTAGCTACTCATTATCTGATATCCTAGATATTACCTTATTTAAAAAAATAAATAATTCTATCTATCTATATGTATAGTACCACAATAGTTTAGAAATGGCGACTACAGCTATAACCTTTGTGTTCCGCTGTTATTGTTCACGCATGAACCTCTCATGATATTTGCATGCATTTTTTTTTTTTTTTTTAAGATAGTTTTTATTGAGGTAAATCAAATGGTATACAGCTTATGCATTTCAACAAATATAAACAATAACATAAAATGGTACATAAACTTTAAGGCATGAGGCGTGTGAACACCTCGGCTAGAACACGTACCTCGTTTTTACAGAGGCCGTCATGTTAGAGTCAAACTGGGCAGTACAGAACACATTTGCCCAATCTAGTGGTTATGTAACTAGGACGGCTTTGAGGACAGTAGGTAGAGTTATTAGGACTAAAGCAATGAGGAAAAAAGAAGAAAAACAGTAGAAACAAAGAAACCAAATGTTGTAGGCATAATGAGTAAAAGAATAACGACGAGGTCTGGCTTCACAGCGTGTATTGTGTGGGAGTCAAGAGAGGCCATATTGATCCAGCCACTGGCTCTCTTGGTCATCCCGTGTCTGGCTTCCTCAGCCAACAAGGTATCAGGGGAGTTCTCTAAGGGTGTGTCGGTAAGGTCAGGTGTTGTGCAGTTTGGTCGTGTGTTGGATCGGACATGAGGGTGTCCCAAGGTTCCCAGATGAGGCAGAAATCTGACAATTTCTTACGTTCATTGTAAACATAGGTCTCCATGTTTCTAATGTAGTTCACACATTCTATTACTCCCCGCATTTTGGGGGGCTGGCTTTTCTTCCAGTTTCTGGCAATCAACAACTTTGTGGAAACGAGGATATATATGAGTAAATTTCGTTTAATGTTAGGGAGTGAGTCTACCCCTATATGTAGAAGCGCCAGAGCTGGTTTCAGTGTGTCTACGAGCTCTAATTTCTTGCAAAGGGTTTCTACCCTTTTCCAAGTGTCTGTCAATCTTGGGCAGGACCACCAAACATGGATCGGGGTGCCTCGTTCACCGCATTCCCGCCAGCACATGGGCGAGTGATCGGGATAGAGTCTTTGCAGTTTGGTGGGTACTAAATGCCATCTCGTAATGAGTTTGAAATAGAGCTCGTATAAAGTAACACAGTGGGTTGCCTTTTTAGTGATACTGATTGTTTCCTCCCAGACTTCCAACGGGTAGGTACATTGTAGGTCTTTTTCCCATGCCTCCATATGGATCGTTTTAAAGGGGATGGAGTCTCCTAATAGGCACTGATAATGCACAGTAAGAGGTTTGTAGAGTTGGAGATTGGCCCTCCATCTCAGCTCCCACAGTGTGGGGACCCTCAATTCATCATCTAGGAAACCCCAGGATTTCATAAGCGCTCGGAGGCGTAGGAGTGTGAAGTGGAATCTCGGGGCCACTGGGGGCAGAGCTAGCATGGTCGTATGGGCTTTCAGTTTCCTATTATCATAGAAATCAGACAGAGAAGCCACTCCCGTAGTAGACCACGAGCTGGTGGGAATATCAGGTAGCCCCATTTGCATGCATTTTATTACCGTGCTGGAAATGTTTTTGGAAATATCTTGTATGTTGTAACCTCTCAAAACCTCAATAAAATAATTAAATGTTAAAAATATATATCTATTGTCCTAAGTAATATGTCAGCTATTCCCCTTATGTGTCAGATATAAAACAGTTCACTCCACTCTGAAATTGCAGGTAAGTGTAATATATACTGTATAAACTGTTCCAAAATAGTGCCAATTTTTGATGGTTATGTTCAAATACCTTCAGATTGTCTGAAAGTCATAAGCATCCATTATTAATAATAATTATTTCACGTATTTACTGTTAGCTACACTGTATTTATGTTTGTAATTAGTATGAATGCTTTTATAAATATTCACTTATTTGCGATATAAACTTAAACTATGTGGAATATAGATATATATATCTATATATATATAGACTTCAAAAAATGGATGGGATTTAGATCCACGTCACCTCTTTATTTGTAATGTTTACCCCCTTTGTCAGACATTCAAAAAAGGGATAGCAACAGTGTACTTACCCCCAGCGTCACTTAAAATCTTTCTACAGTGTACCGGAGGCGAGTCATGGCCCAAAGTGGCATGTCCACTGGCTGACGTCATCAGGTGGTGACCCGATTTCCGACTGTCCCCATTGTGTAAACCCTAAAACATAATACAATGCACATAATTGCATAATAACAGGCACCTAGCTATTAAGGTCAGGAGGCTGCATTCCTTTGACCCATTACACAGATAACCCCTTCACCCATATTCCCCACTTCAACTTATCTAAATCTTATCTAAAAATAAATACACGGACACAGGAGTTATGGTGGAAAGGTCACGATTTATAATCTTAAATGAATTTTGCCACCTTTAAGCTTTGTATTGCAAAATTCAGCCATAAATCAACTTTAAATACCAAACAATGCCACTGATTAAAACCAGAATTTTGGGACCCACACCTGGGAAGGGGGGTGGACCACAACCACTCCCCCCCCCTGGCAGGGCAGTTGGAGAAGGGAGAACACACGGCATAGCCCTCCCCCTAGATAGACCACCGGATCACCCCTCAGGGCTGAGTATGCCACGGGATCCTCCCACCCCCCCATTCTGCCCCGCCCACGTGCCAGACCCAAACTTCACCGCCACCAAAAGAGCCCCTCTTTCGGCCAACATCTTTCCACCTTCCGTGACCTTTCCTTACCTTTACCAACTCTTGGCACATCCCTCTGATGTCCACCAGCAGTTGGTCATTTCCCTCATCCGTTAGGTGCACTCCATCCCGTCTGAACAGTTCCTCCTTTTTTGCCACTGTCAGTGGGTGCTCTACCACTCTGCCCCCTATCTCCCTCATTACTTTCGCTGCTACCTGGTTCACTTTTCTCCTTGATCTATATCCTGCTTTGCTTGTGTACGAGTTCCTCCAGTATATCCTTGACACTATATTGGACCATATCACCTGCACCGATGGCCATGCTACCTTTAACCATCTCATTCCTCCTGCCACTTTCTCCTCTAGGTCTCTGAGCGGGTATGCTCCTATTTCATTCCCCCTAGATGTATAATCAGGGCGTCAGGACACCCCCATCTTCGCCTTGCTTGCTGTATTGTTGGCACTAACTCATCCTACATCATACCTCTTTTGCCTATCCATCTAATGCTAACTTCCTTGTGAGAAAAACCTAAATGCAATCCTTGCGCCGATGCTGCTGCCCTAGCCTGCGCCCAGTAAATGTAGGAATGTCCTACTATCCACACCCTTAATGCTTTGCCTGTAATAAAACAAAATTATTAACAGTTAGAAACTATTTAAACAACGCTTTTTTGCGCCCTGTCTCACTCCTAACCACACCACACCAACAGTACCAAAACCCCTCTCACCTTACTCTTTTTGCATCCTTATGTATGACTTATATGGTGCGGATTTCCATCTCCCCAGCTTTTTAATCTGTTCCTCTGAACAACCTCTACTTGCAGCGGCGGTCGCTGCCCCTATTCTAAATGAGTGTGGTGTGAAGTATGCACTTCCCCACCCCAGTTTTTTCACTACCTTCTGCAGCATGCTCTTAAACTGAAAAATTGTTACCTCTGACCCGTCCGCATGCCGCAGGAATGTGCGACCCCCTTCCCTCTGTGTCGCTAGGTAATCTTTGACACAGGCCACCGGGCACAGTGCTCCCCCTGTTCCCGCCATATTCAGCCATGCCCCTTTTCCTTCCTTGTCTGTCTTGGATCGTCTCACAAATATTAGTACTGCTTCCTCCCCACATCTTACATCCCCTGTCTCTACCCCCCCCTTTTCTTAATTTCCAGTTTTTTGGTAACAGCTCCCCTATCCTCATCGCTCCGTGAAATGCCACTATGAAAGCCGTTCTGAAGATTAGCGCCTCGTCCCGGTTTGCACAAACCCCCTCCAATGCCGCTGCCATTTTTTGTAATCTGTCTTCTGTTATTGGTTCCCTTTTATCTGCTCCCTTTTCCTCATCTCTTCCCCATGCCTTCGCAATCTTCTTCACTATGAACATCTTGGACCAATCTATTCTCCCGTATAGCTGCGCACAATATGATATCCCCTCTAATACCGAACCCAGTCGCCCTTCTCTCCGTAGCACCATCAACCATTCTAGGAATCTTCCCTCCTCCCCTTCTTTTGCCCCCTCCTTATATTTGCACCACTGTCCCCAATATTTCCTGTACACTGCCCATGTACTTGGTGCCAGGGCTTTCTCGACCAGTTCCTCGATCCCTTTTATCCATTGCCAATCTGCCAAAGAAGCATAGGGCAACATTCACCTTCCTGTCTGGCATTGGGTGCAAGCGCCCTAAACTTCTCCCACTTAAAACGGGATAGCGCATCAGCAACTACATTTCTTAAACCCGGAATATGTTTGGCCCTGACACAGATGTTATGCTTTAAACATTTCAGAACCAAATACCTTAGGTACCTAACTACCGGCAGCGATGACATGGATAGCTTATTGATGACCTCAACCACTTCCATATTGTCTGACCAGCATATAATTGTCTTATTTGCTAACTTTTCGCCCCATAGCTCCATGGCCACCACTATGGGGAATAGTTCCAGCAGTACCAGGTTCCTAAACCATCCTATTTTCCTCAATCTTTTGGGCCATCCTCCCG
Source organism: Bombina bombina (assembly GCF_027579735.1). Classification (NCBI taxonomy): domain Eukaryota; kingdom Metazoa; phylum Chordata; class Amphibia; order Anura; family Bombinatoridae; genus Bombina; species Bombina bombina. The sequence continues at coordinate 1,107,414,364 of NC_069504.1, read as the reverse complement.
CACACCACCGCCCCTGGAAATATGCTCCGTAACCCAGTCCCCCTGCCGTGTCCGTGTATAGCTCCAATTCCACCGCTGGCGCTACCTCCTGCCATATACGCACCCCGTTGAATTCTTGCAGAAATTGGTCCCATATTTTCAAATCCTCCCTCATCTCCTTTGTCACCCTAATCATGTGCTCTGGCCTTTTTGCACCTTTCGTGCCTATCTCCAACCGCCTTTTAAAAATCCTCCCTACTGGGATAAATTTACAAGCAAAGTTCAATACCCCCAAAGTTTTCTGCATCTCCCTTAGCGTTACTTTTTTTTCGCGTTGCAATCCATGCTATCAGCGCCCTAGCTTTTTCCACCTTATCCTCGGGTAGCTCACATTGCCCTTTTTCCGAATCTATCGTTATGCCTAAGAATGCTAGTCTCGCGCAAGGGCCCTCCATTTTTTTGTCTGCCACTGGGACCCCCAATTCTTCTAGCAGCCCTATCAGCCCTGCCTTCATGCTCTCGCACCTGTCAGTACCTGCCCCTCCTACCACCATGAAATCGTCCAGATAGTGGACTATTGAATCCCTCTTTTGCCTTGTTGCCATTAACCAGTGCAGAAAAGTGTTAAACTTCTCAAAAATTGAGCATTATATGGAGCACCCCATTGGCAAGCATTTATCCACATAAAATTGCCCTTCAAATTTGCACCCCATCAGCTTAAAGTTATCTGGATTCAGTGGCAGTAGCCGAAAAGCTGATTCAATATCTATCTTTGCCATCATGGCCCCCCTCCCTGCTTTCCTTACCAACTCTACCCTGCTGTCAAATGATTGGTATTGCACTGCTTCCTCTGCTTTATCGATAGCATCATTTACCGACCTACCCTTTGGGTATGATAAGTGATGTATCATGCAATACTTCCCCTCTTCCTTCTTGGGCACCACCCCCAAGGGGGAAATGACCAGATCTGCGATTGGCTTTTCCACAAATGGGCCTGCCATCCTACCCCATTCTACCTCCTTCTCTAGCTTCTCCTTCAGTATCCCAGGGAGCTCCGCTGCTGATTTCAGGTTCCTAGCTTTTATTGCCCCCGTTACCTCACCTTTCACTGGTACTGTAAATCTGTTACTCAGCCCCTCAATTAATAAATCTCTATCCTCTATGATAGGGTATTACTGCAGCTCGCGAACCAGCCTATCTATTCTCAGCGGGGTTGGCACCAATCCCCCCAGCTTGTCTTCCCCCCGCGTTTCCTTGGCTCTGAATGGACTGCCTCCCATACCCGTTATTACCTCCATTTTTCCTACAGTCTACCCCATTGTGCGTCCCGCTACAGTATCTGCAAATGTGTTTAAATCTGCATGCTCCCCCCTATCGCATTTTTTTTCGTTGTACGTCCAGCATTCCTTATTACCGGCTTTCCTGCTCTTGTTAGTATTAAAATTTGCGCCCCGACCACCTTGCCCATCCTGCACTCTCATTACCCTGGTTTATAGGTCCAGTATCTTTATACCAAAATCCCTCCTTCCCTTGTCACCTAATTGCAAGTTACCCTTCCTAAATTCCGTGTTGTAATCCTTCCATGCAAACCCTCCATATGTTGTGTAACACTCCACAATAAAATGGATGTACCTTAACATGCCCTTCACCTTCCCCGGGTTGGCTGATATAAAACACTCCGCGTATATGAGTATCCCTTTTACCCACTCCGTAAATGTTTGCTTAACCTTCTTTCCTTTACCCTCTTCCCCCCTGGATTTAAAAGCCACTGCATCCCTAGTTATCTCGAATATGTCCACATAGTTCCCTTTCTGAGCCCTCGCAATTACCTTTGCTTTTAAGTGCGTTGTTAATGGCATTAACAGGGTCCCTGTTACCTCATCATCTCCATTAAAAACTTCCCCTGTTTCCTACTGTTCTTGCGTTATTATCCCCTTCCCCGTACCTTTACCCTGTTTCGCATATATTTTTCTCACTATTTTTAATATCCTCTTCTCCCCTTCCCCTTTTATGTTTTCGTCCTCTGAGTCTAATTCCGATGAGCTATCGGATACATAACTGTTCAAGCACAATATTTTCTTACCTTGCTTTGCCCCTTGTCCGCCGTCTGGTACTCCTGATGCCCCCATCTGCTTTGCTGATCCTGCTTCCTCCCTCGTTAATGGGGGTGCTCCTGCTACCACAACGTTTTCCCCCGCATTGCTGCTGGGTACTTCCATTGGCTCCTGCTGTCGTGTTTGCTCCAGTGGACCTGCCTCCTTCTCTTTATTCTGTGGAGGTAACATATTAGTATTAACATTTGTTCTTATATCTTGATTTCCCGGTGCCTGCGCCGTTCCCCTTTCCCTGTTGTCATTAAAAATTGCTATTTCATCATGTCCCGCCATCCTTTACCCTTAACCCCCCCATTCCCTCTGCCTCCTTCCTGTGTCCTTCTCCCCTTCCCCTCCCCTCTCCTTCTTCTAAATCCCTTACTTCAGCCTCCTCGTCTATTAACCTATAACTATTCCCCTCAGTGTCCCTAATCATGCTCCTATTTCCTGGATTTCCCCCCACTCCCCTGGCTCTCTTTTGTGGCCTAAGCACCTCTTCACCCTCCCTCATAAAGACATCTATCCTACTGGGTTCCACATAGCCCCCCCCCCCGCTGCCCATGCCCCCCTGCCTGCCCCTTGCTCCCAACTTGGTCCTTGTTCCCAGTTTCCCCATGCTCTTTCCCTCCACTCCCTTGGCCTGTTTTGACCCTGCCTGTATGCCTCGCTTGGCCCACTGGGACTGCTGCAAGCCTCCTCCGCCCCCCATCCTCTCCACCCATATCCCCGCTGTGCTGTGCATCCTCTCTGTGGGTCCCGGTCCCACCCGCTACCGCCCGCTGCATACAGTCCTCTGAAACCAGCCTCTTCCTCCCAAGATGGCCGCCCCCATGAAGTCGCATCCGCCCTTGCCTCACTGAATGTGGGCGCATGTGCGGCTATACCCACGTGTCCACCCCTTACACTATCGTCACCGGGGCACCTCCTAGCCATGGTGACGTTGCTTGGGCTTGCGCAATGCGCTCCACTATCCTCCTGCTGCCGCTCGCCTGCGCCCCTATTGCCTTTGTTGGGAATGCGCTCACTGCTGCCGCCCCCTGTCCCTGCGGAATGCCATCTACGCTGGATGTGGGGCTCCTCATGAATATATCCGGAATACCGCCGCTACCCCCCGGAGAGTGACTTTCCCTATCTTCCCCTCCAGCACCGCTCCCAAACGGCACCTTACCTGCTCTCCCTTTCCCCCTGCATGGGGTGCTGTCCCTCCGGTGTTTTACCTGCACCACTGCCAGAGAACCAACCTCCACTGTGCCTTCGCCGAATATCACCTCTCCTTGGGCTGCTTGCTGCTCTCTCCTGGCCTTCTCCATCCTCTTGATCCTCTTCTGTGCCTGGATTGCACTAGTCTTCCAGACCATCTCACCTTCATCCAGGTATCGCCTTGGGATTCTTCGGTTCCTTGCCGCCATTCTTCCAACTTCTTACCTGCAACAAACAAAGAAAAAAGGTTAGTGACTACTTCTTGCAGTCCCCCTCCTTATATCCCATTTTCTCTGCACCTCCCCTGTCCATTCTCTTGACCAATGCCTGTTCTTTAGCCCCAGCAGTCCATTCCTCTTATCTTTGCTACAATCCCCACACCTGGCACACCTAACTCTCCTATTGTTCTCCCACAGCAGCCCCTCCCTTATGACGTTCCCTTGCATACGCTCCATACACTAGTTAAATGAGGCTTCTTATAAGGTGACTTTGCTAACCTCCACCACTCATCCTCAAATGGTCACTCGCATGTACTAGATCCTGACATGATCCTCAGGGTTCCTACTGACAGCAGGGTTGCCATGGCAAATACGATAAATAACTAACTGTGTGGCTGTCATAACACTAAAGGAACATAAGCAAGAGGAACACACAGCCACCATCGAGTATACAGTACCCTGCATCTGTTACTAATACATCTCCAAACAGAAAACATTAAACTCCAAGCCAGCTAAATAAAGAGAGGCATATGTATTGCAGATTTGCTGTATATCAATCAGTGCTTCTTGGGGTTGCCAAGAGGGTAGTGGTTTCTAATGGAATTATATCCTGTAACTAGAGCCAAACAAACAATGCACACTAACAAATGTGTAATTATAAAGAATCTAGTGGGAGTAATTGTTTATTAATTCTTTATTAATTTGTTATTATCTCTTTCTATTTTGCTAACCCTTGACAGTATAATGTATATATAATGGTGTGTATAGTTGTAGTGTATATAGCCAAAGGGTAATCTCTTTGATTTTTAATCAATAGGATATAGGTAGGTGTATCCTTGGGACGTCTTGTGGGTATCTGAGGATGAGCATTGTTTGTTTGGCTCTAATTGCAGGATATAATTCCATTAGAAGCCACTACCCTCTTGTTATTCAGTAAGTATATCCAATGGTTCTAAACCTTCAAAAGAGTGTTTTTTTATTGCCTCCTCTTATCCCTAGAGTTATTTTTTGAATCTCAAAACACTTCAGATCATTTTGTTTGCCTTGGTGGAATCATAGAAAATGATTGGCTACACTTGTAATTGTTTTGCCATCGTCTCTATCTTTGGCTCCATTTTTAATATTCCTTAAATGTTCCAATAATCTGGTTCCTTGACATCATACATAAATCACTCCTTCTGAATGAAAATTAATGTAGGATTTAATGTGGCGTATTTTGCCAAATCTATCTGTAATGGTTTGTTTTTTTCTTATATATCTACAATTGTTGCATGTTCCACAAGAGTATATGCCTGAAATAAGGTCTTTGGCTTTGTTCTTCAATTCAAAATGGCTTTTGAATATAGAAGATCTACGATTAATTGATCTTCTAAAGCCTATTTGGCTTTTGTTTCCCACAATCTCTTTCAGAACAGAATCTATATGTAGAATATCTACATGATTTTGAATAATTAAAATAATAATTTTGGACTTCTCTACATAAATAAAGAGAAATCAGAAGTAAATCCTTTTTGACTAACTACTGGATATAACTCCCACAGGGAAAAAAAAACTTAGAAAACACTGGCACATATTACTGTCAGAGGAATAAATAAAACAAAGTATTACTAAGGTTCCCCTTTTAACAGCAAGATGTGCTCCCAGTGTAAGAGACAAGCTGGTACATAGTGAGTTTGTAAGCAAACCTAAGTCCCAAACATGGAGAAGCACACAACTTGTATGATTTGGCTGTAGCCCATGTGGGAATTGTCTTTTTTGCCCATATACTAAAAACTAACAGCCAGATTACGAGTTTTTCGTTATCAGCTGAGCGGTGCTAATGAGCAGTTTTTTCTCACTGCTCACTTCCCTGCAGCGCTGGTATTACGGGTTTTTACAAACCCAGCGTTAAAAGACAAGATGTGAGCGTAGAGCAAAATTTAGCTCCACACCGCACTCCAATACCAGCGCTGCTTAAGTCAGCGGTGAGCTGGTCGTACGTGCTTGTGCACGATTTCCCCATAGACATCAATGGGGAGAGCCGGCTGAGAAAAAGTCTAACACTGCAATAAGGCAGCTTAAAGCTCAGTAACGCAGCCCCATTGATTCCTATGGGGAAACACATTTTATGTTTACACCTAACACCCTAACAAGAACCCCGAGTCTAAACACCCCTAATCTTACACTTATTAACCCCTAATCTGCCGCCCCCGACATTGCCGACACCTACAGTATACTTATTTACTTCCTAATCTGCCGCTCCGGACATTGCCGCCACCTACATTATATTTATTAACCCCTAATCTGCTGCCCCCAACATCGCCGACACCTACATTATATTTATTAACCCCTAATCTGCCGCCTCCAATGTTGCCGCAACCTACCTACACTTATTAACCCCTAATCTGCCACCCCCAACGTCGCCGCCACTATATTAAATGTATTAACCCCTAAATCTAAGTCTAACCCTAACACCCCCTAACTTAAATATAATTTAAATAAATCTAAATAAAATTACTATCATTAACTACTACAATTAAATCAATTCCCTAAATTAAATTAAATACATTAAATTAAATTAACTAAATCACAAAAAAAACCCACTAAATTACAGAAAATAAAAAACAAATGACAAGATATTTAAACTAATTACACCTAATCTAATAGCCCTATCAAAAAAGCCCACCCAAAATAAAAAAACCCTAGCCTAAACTAAACTATCAATAGCCCTTAAAAGGGCCTTTTGTTGGGCATTGCCCCAAAGAAATCAGCTCTTTTACCTGTAAAAAAAAATACAAACAACCCACCACCCACACAGCCAACCCCCCAAATAAAAGCATAACTAAAAAAACCTAAGCTCCCCATTGCCCTGAAAAGGGCATTTGGATGGGCATTGCCCTTAAAAGGGCATTTAGCTCTATTGCAGGCCCAAAGCCCTAACCTAAAAAATAAACCCACCCAATACACCCTTAAAAAAATCCTAAGACGAACCCCCGAAGATTCACTTACAGGGAGAAGTCTTCTATCTTCATCTTCATCCTTCCGGCGCGGAGAGGGTCCATCTTCAAGACATGCGACACGGAGCATCCTCTTCTTCCGATGGACTAATGACAAATGAAGGTACCTTTAAATGACATCATCCAAGATGGCGTCCCTTAGATTCCAATTGGCTGATAGAATTCTATCAGCCAATCGGAATTAAGGTAGAAAAAATCCTATTGGCTGATCCAATCAGCCAATAGGATTGACTTTGCATTCTATTGGCTGTTCCAATCAGCCAATGGAATGCAAGCTCAATCCTATTGGCGGATCCAATCAGCCAATAGGATTTTTTCTACCTTAATTCCGATTGGCTGATAGAATTCTATCAGCCAATCGGAATCTAAGTGACGCTATCTTGGATGACGTCATTTAAAGGTAACTTAATTCGTCGTTAGTCCGTCAGAAGAAGAGGATGCTCTGTGTCGGATGTTGAAGATGGACCCGCTCCGCGCCGGAAGGATGAAGATAGAAGATGCCGTCTGGATGAAGACTTCTGCCCATCTGGAGAACCACTTCTGCCCTTCTGGAGGACCACTTCTGCTGACTTTTTTGAGACATCTTGCCACTTGGATGAAGACTTTTCCCGGTAAGTGAATCTTCGGGGGTTAGTGTTAGGATTTTTTTAAGGGTGTATTGGGTGGGTTTTATTTTTTAGATTAGGGCTTTGGGCCTGCAATAGAGCTAAATGCCCTTTTAAAGGGCAATGCCCATCCAAATGCCCTTTTCAGGGCAATGGGGAGCTTAGGTTTTTTTTGTTAGGCTTTTATTTGGGGGGTTGGTTGTGTGTGTGGTGGGTTTTACTGTTGGGGGTTGTTTGTATTTTTTTTACAGGTAAAAGAGCTGATTTCTTTGGGGCAATGCCCGCAAAAGGCCCTTTTAAGGGCCATTGATAGTTTAGTTTAGTCTAGGGTTTTTTTTTATATTTGGGTGGGCTTTTTTTTTATTTTGATAGGGCTATTAGATTAGGTGTAATTAGTTTAAATATCTTGTAATTTGTTTTTTATTTTCTGTAATTTAGTGTTTATTTTTTTTTGTGATTTAGCTAATTTAATTTAATTTATGTAATTGTATTTAATTTAGGGAATTGATTTAATTGTAGTGTAGTGTTAGGTGTTAGTGTAAATTAGGTTAGGTTTTATTTTACAGGTAACTTTGTATTTATTTTAGCTAGGTAGTTATTACATAGTTAATAACTATTTAATAACTATTCTACCTAGTTAAAATAAATACAAATTTGCCTGTAAAATAAAAATTAACCCTAAGCTAGCTACAATGTAACTCTTAGTTCTATTGTAGCTAGCTTAGGGTTTATTTTATAGGTACGTATTTAGTTTTGAATACGAATTATTTAGTTAATGATAGTCATTTTATTTAGATTTATTTAAATTATATTTAAGTTAGGGGGTGTTAGGGTTAGACTTAGGTTTAAAGGGTTAATAAATTTAGAATAGTGGCGGCGATGTTGGGGACGGCAGATTAGGGGTTAATAAATGTAGGTAGGTGGCAGTGATGTTGGGGGCAGCAGATTAGGGGTTAATAAATATAATGTAGGTTGCGGCAATGTTAGGGGTGGTAGATTATGGGTTAATAAGTATAATGTAGGTGGCGGCGGTTATGGGTGGCAGATTAGGGGTTAATATTATTTAACTAGTGTTTGCGAGGCGGAAGTGCAGCGGTTTAGGGGTTAATATGTTTATTATAGTGGCGGCGATGTCCGAAGCGGCAGATCAGGGGTTACAAATTTTATTATAGTGTTTGCGATGCGGGAGGGCCTCGGTTTAGGGGTTAATAGGTAGTTTATGGGTGTTAGTGTACTTTTTAGCACTTTAGTTATGAGTTTTATGCTACAGCGTTGTAGTGTAAAACTCATAACTACTGACTTTAGAATGCGTTACGGATCTTGTCGGTAGAGGCTGTACCGCTCACTTTTTGGCCTCCCAGGACAAACTCGTAATACCGGCGCTATGGAAGTCCCATAGAAAAAAGGGTTTACGAAGATTACGTAAGTTGGTTTGCAGTAAGGCCAAACAAGTGTGCGGTACACCTATACCTGCAAGACTTGTAATAGCAGCGGGCATTAAAAAAAGCAGCGTTAGGACCTGTTAAGCCTCCTTTTTCCCTTAACGCACAACTCGTAATCTAGCCATAAGACTTTCAGCACACCCTTTGAAAAACTGTTCCACATGAGACAGTGGATAATGTGCAATACAATAGGTGATGTATATCGCCTGTACCACATGTGTCCACTTTTCTATGTTGGGAAAACTAAAAGAGAATTAAAAAATTGTGTCAGACAGCTAAGGAATAACAAAATAAGGATACAGAAAGTCCAGTTGTGAGACATAACGCTTACCACATCCTGTTTAAGATGATTGGTATTGAATATATCAAAGCAGGGCGTAGAGGAGGTGAAGTAGATAAGATTCTTTTACAGCATGAATCCAGATGGATATTTTGGCTATCAACATTGTCTCCAAATGGACTCGATGAGAAGTTGGAATTCTTATGGTATTGCCTTATATAAGTATTACCTGCTGTGATGAACTGAGGGCTGCAGGGGTACTACCTTTCTTCTGGGAGAATACACGGGGCAATGTTGTGGTTTGAGCGGCTAAAGCATAGCCCCAATACCAGCTCCCTGTAACTATTTTCAGATACTGTTTTTCACTCAGAGTGGTTACTGAGAAAAATACCGTTTTCCACCTTATCTTTGTTTAGAAAAAACATGCCCTCATTCATGTATACTCCAAAGTCTAATCCTATTATTGATAAGAGGAAGCCTACTGTCAAGGTGCAGGGTTGGGGAATAGTCTGTTGTTAAGTATTCCTTTTTGTTTTGATCCCAAAATGGGTCTTGCCTGATTCTTGGGGTAATTATTTAAGGTTTGGTGGTCCCAATTTGAAGGAAGTAGTGTCTGGCAGATATACCCAAGAAGGGTACAAGGGAGATCCATCACATTGGTGGCAGCTGTGGGATTTGCTTCTTTATTACTGGAGTATCCAAACCACCACCGGGATTCCCCATTGGATGGAGAGCCATTACGCTTAAGTGGACTACACTGAAGGACCTGCTTGAAGCAAGAGGGCAGACCACTAGTGGAAAAACGAAGGCTGCTCTAATCACGGAACTCATGGAGAATGATAGAATCCAAGAGCATCCCAGGGAGCCAGAGGTGAGGAGTGCCGAGTTGACCGACAGTCAGAAGGACATCCAGTGGTGGTTGGCTCTGTACAGCAATACACCACCTCCAGAGGTGATCATCCAAATCATCACAGATGCGACCCATTTGCGAATGCTGGAAGTCCAATGGGTCAATGGAGAACTTGCACCTGTGGACAGGGGAAGCCAAAATAAGTTGCCCTTTGCAGCTTTTCTTTCTTTCCAGGACAGCTAGGAGGAGATGGATTGATACCTGCAGGTCTTTGAGACACAGTGCGACTTGCACGGGATCGATGAAGGGGACTGGGTGACCCACCTCTTCAGCAAGAGCTCTAGATGCTTTTGAAACTATTCCGGCAGAAGATTGAAAGGATAATGACCGGGTCAAGGAGAGATTGCTGGCCCAGTATGATATTACCCTGGAGTCCTATAGGCTCAAGTCCTGTGGACTCCAGAAGCTGGAGGGACAACCCTACAACGAATTGGTGCACCAGATGTCTCGGTCCATGGATGTCTGGTTCGCCGGAAGTCAAGCAACTATCTTAGCAGAGGTTGGCCAACTTGTATTGCTAGAGCAGTTCTATGAACAGACACCCCTGGAGATTCGGGACTGGGTTAAGAACTGCAAACTGCTAACGGTGGATCAGGCAACAGTCTTAGTGGACAAATATGTGGATGCTTGAAGGACGCATCCCCAGAGGTGTGTCCTCCCCTGAGACCAAGCAGCCCAGCAGTGACCCGTCCCTTGCCTTCCAAAACACAGCCCCGTTATTCAATCAGACTTTTCATCCAGCTCTGGCCCCTTTGCTCTGGAAGACAGGACCATGGTGTTTTGGCTGCAACTAAGTGGGGCCCCTGCAGCACCCCTGGAACCAAGTCTCATCCAGAGCAGTAGCCCATTGCAATGCCACCGCAGGGGTTAGCCCTGCAGGTCCCAGGGGTGAAGAAGAATTTGGAACCCTCCACTAGGTCGACCTAGTTAAAGTGGCCTCATTGGACAACAGACACCACCACCAACAGACTGTGAAGATAATTGGCTGGGCCACCCAAGGACTACAAGACAGCGGTGTCACCATCACCTTAGTGCAGCCCCAACCGGCCAGGCTATCACAGTAGGATTAGCCAGGGGCAAAGTCATGCAAATCCCTACTGTCTGCATCTACATGGATTGGGGCGCCGGAGCCCGAGATGTGGAGGTTGGGGTGATGCGGGAGTTGCCAGCAAATTTATTGCTTGGTAACGATTTGGGCCATCTCTCCTCATTGTTTCAAGTGGATAATGAACAAGAAACTTTTGCTGTGACCACCCGACAGCAGGCAAGGCAAGCAGAGCCAGAACTTAATGACGGGGAAGGGCAGACCCTGCCAATTCTGACTTGACTCTGTCACCTTTTCCTTAGATCTTGACCTCTCAGTTTGCCCAAGGCACCCTGACTGACTCTACCCTGGCCAGTTACAGAGATAGAGGGGGGGCTGACCCAGGAGGTTTGGAAGGAGAGTGGATAGAGTGTGAGAAGGGACTGTTGTACCAGGTCACTGACGGGAAGGGCCCCCACCCTGTGCCAAGCCACAGCTGGTGGTGCCGCAGAACTATCAGCATCACTTGCTTAGCGTCGGCAATGATATTCCCTTAGCTGCTCACTTCAAAGTGACCAAGACCCACCATCGTCTTACCCAGCTGTTCTTTTGGCCCAGGACCATGGGGGACATTCAACACTACTGCTGGACGTGTGATACCTGTCAGAGGGTGGGCAAGAGGGAAGATCACTCCAAGGCTTCCCTATATCCCCGACTGATTATCTCTGAGCCCTTCAGTAGGATTGCAGTAGACCTGGTTGGACCCCAACCCCGCCCCAGTCCTTCTGATAAGAGATATATCTTGACGATGGTAGATTATGCCACCTGGTACCCTGAGGCAATCAACCCTGGCCAATATACATGCAGACACAATGGTGGATGCCCTGATTCGGATATTTGCCTGGGTTTCCCCCGGGAGATACTCTCTGACCAGGGGACTCAGCTTACTGCTGACCTGACCCAGCAACTCTGGATGCTATGTGGAATAAGACCCCTGCATAGTTCTCCTTACCACCCCCAGATGAACAGACTGTGTGAAAGGTTCAATGGAACCCTGAAGCAATTGCTTCGGACATTTGCAACCTCTCACAAGGATTGGAAGAATTTCCTGCCCCACCTCCTGTTTGCTTACCAGGAGGTGCCACAGGAATCCACTGGGTTCTCCCCATTCAAGTTATTTTACGGGAGAAGAGTGAGGGGACCCCTAGACTTATTAGAGCCAAATGGGAAGGAGGGGGACAAGGAGACCTCTATCGTATGGTATGTTTTAGCTTTGAGGGATCGGCTGAAAGAACTAACGGACACTTTCAGAAAGAACCTTCAGTACGCTCAGGGACAGCAGAAATGGTGGTAAAATCGTACCACCCGGAACCGTACCTTGGCTGTGGGACAGAAAGTTCTTGCCCTGAAGCCAACCAAGGTGTACAAGTTGTAGGCCACCTGGCAAGGACCTTACAAAGTGGTGAAACAACTCTGTGATGCTACCTACCTGGTAGCTAAATGTTTAGATGAAAGAGTTCTGCTGACCTTACATGTGAATATGCGCTCAAAGCGTACCAGGAGAGGTTGGTAGAGTTAGCCTCTATATGTGCTCCCACCGGGAAGACTCTGAGAACCTTCCTCTGCCAGAGTTGCCCGAGGGCAATGTAGGCATAGAGGCAGTAAGGTTAGATGAGCAGCTAGGGAACTAACAGAAGGAGCAGGTCAGGAGAGCCCTTAGTCAGTGTCAGGAGATGTTCTCCACTGCCCCTGGGTACCCTACTATGGCAGTGAACCGGATGGAGAACCCAGGACAATTGCCTCTATGGAAGACGGCTTACCGGGTTCCTGAGGCAGTTAGAGATGGGATGAGAAAATATATCAGGGAGATGCTCAACCTTAGAGTTATCGAGCCATCCAAGAGCCCCTGGGCATCCCCAGTAGTGTTGGTGCTGAAGCAGGATGGTACGACCTGCTTTTGTGTAGATTACAGAAGACTTAATGACCGCACCACGACTGACGCGGACCTAATGCCCCAAGTCGATGAACTATTAGATTGCATCGCTCGGGGAAACTTTTTAACCACCCTTGACCTATGCAAAGGGTACTGGCAGAATCCTCTGGACACTGAAGTGAATTTAAAGTCGGTGTTTATCACCCCATTCGGCCTGTACCAGTTTATGGTCATGCCGTTTGGGATGAAAACCGCTCTGTCGATGTTCCAGCGGATGGCAGATCGACTCCTGGAAGTCCTCTGGGACTATGCCTGTGCATATCTGGACGACATTACAATCTACAGCGATACCTGGAAAGAGCCTCTGCTCCACCTGGGTACTGCGGGACTGACTTTAAAGCCAGATAAATGTAGCATAGGGATGTCTGAGGTACAGTACCTCAGTCATCGAGTGGGTGACAGTGCTAAGGTTGAGGCTGTTTCCCAGTGGCCTACTTCCAGATGAAAACCCTGGTCTTAGCTTTTCTGTGAATTGCAGGGTATTATCTGAGGTTTGACCCTGATTAACGCACGATTGCTAAGCCCCTTACGGACTTGACCAAGAAAAACTTTCCCCGACAGGTCCTGTGATCCCCAGAGTGCGAAGCTGCCTTCCAACGCCTAAAGAACGCTTTAACATCAGCACCCTTTCTAGCTGCTCCTGACCCAAATAAACATTTTAGTGTTCACGCAGATGCTTCTACTTTTGAGTTGGGAGCAGTACTGAGTCAAGTGGGGACCGGCGGCAGTGGGCACCCGGTGGCTTGCATCAGCCACAAGCTGTTACCCCGGGAAATTAGGTAAACAGCCATAGAGAAGGAGTGTTTGGCACTGGTGTGGGCCTTGAAAAGGTTACAGCCGTACCTTTATAGACAATCTTTCATGGTGCTCACTGATCACAATCCTATAATTTGACTCAACCGAGTTTCTGGGGACAATGGGTGCCTATTGCGCTGGAGTCTTGCCCTGAAGTCCTACAACTTCACTGTCCAGTATCGGCCGGGAAAGCAAAATGAAAATGCTGATGGCCTTTCCTGGCAAACGGATTTATAGGTAGTCCTTACTCTCGGACATCCCCATGCTGACCCATGTAGATCCAGCTGGGTCTGCCGGACTATGGAACAGGGGGGGAGAATTATGATGGACTGAGGGCTGCAGGGTTACCACCATTCTACTGAGAGAATATACCGGCTCCCTGGAACTATTTTCAGACACTTTTATTCACTCAGACTGGTTACTGAGGAAAAATACAGTTTTCCACCTTATCTTTGTTCAGAAAAATGTGCCCCCAGACATGTAGACTCCAAAGTCTAATCCTATTATTTATTAAAGGAATCCTACTGTCCAGGTGCAGGGTTGGGCAATAGTCTGTTGTTTGCATAACCACTTTAAGACTCTTCTATTGTTCTATTCAAATGCCTAAAGGGGAATTGTTCCTGGAACAGTATAAAAGTGTGTGTCTTTGCTTGGAATAAAGTATTCCATTTTGTTTTGATCCCAAATGGTTCTTGCCTGATTCTTGGGGTAATTATTTAAGGTTTGGTGGTCCCAATTTGAAGGAAGAAGTGTCTGGTGGATATACCCAAGAAGGGTTCAAGAGAGATTTGTTGCACCTGCTATTTTGTGTAAAACTTCTGTAAATAACATATATTTTTCCTGTTTGTATCTTTAACTCTGTAAAGCACTTAGTGTCCCAATTTTGTATTATAATATAATACTATAGTCAGGCACTATGTAATTAAAAGCAGTTAATGTGGTTAATAGTGTGTTAACCTTGAACACGTTATCAGATGAGAGGTGCTGGTTACCTTTAAGAAATACAATTGCATCATGGATATTACATCTAAATAATTTATGAAAGACTCAAATAGGAGTGACATTACTATCTGACGAAGTCCTGTGAACTGCTCCGACTAAGAGAGGGGTGAAACGCGTCATGGTCGTCTATTGAGGACTGCATTCATGCCTTTGAATGCCCGGAGTGTTGGCATGTGATTGGAGCCTAGCGGTTTGATACTTCTGTGGATTTCCACTTTTACATTGATCAGTTAAATAGGAGATGTTTTGGCCTGTTGCTGGATGAAGTGTGCTACCTGATGAGCCTGTGCAGCTGCTGGTGAGCCGTTGTAGTAATACAGCAATTGGAAAGCGCGATTTACTGATATACAATGGTTTAACCAGTGACTATGTATTTATATTACCAGAAGCAAACTGAGACTGTGAAAGTGGAGATACATTTGGTTTCAGGTTGTTCCCGGTGCGTGCGATAACCTAGAACCTACCACCTCACAGGACTTCCTCTGTATCACATTGTAGTTACCTGCTACTCTCTGGGGCTAATTTGTTTTTTTAAGCAGATTAATATTTTCTTGGAATTGCTGCTCTTAATAATCCTGTAATACTTTAGTGATTATTACTTTCTTAATCACTCTGTTCTTTTTGATGGTTTTTGCATAAATTATTTATGATTATTGCACTTTCCTAATTACATACATTTTCCACTTATTCTGAGTGCATCCAAAACCCCCTTTTTTTAAAAAAAATATTTGCATAAATACTTTTTATTTAACCCTTTACGCGAGGACTTAAGTCCCACTAACCCAATAAGTGCAAATTTAGTTTGCACTTGTGCTGTCGTGTTTACTTTCAACTTGTAATACGCGTGCAGGTGATATATTTCAATATTGCTTATATTGCTTGCATACTAATGTTAGCGCACCACTTGTTATCTAGCCCTCAGTAAGTAATAAACTACATTTTCTTTTTAAAACATTAATTATTGTTACAAAAACGACAAGCTCCGGATATGTTAAGAACATGTGAACTATAAGGAACCTCTTTTGCCAGTAAATAAGAACAGGCAACCCCCAGCTGACCCCACCCCACAAAAACAATAAAAAAACAAAGAAATCATCAACATATTAAAACTGAGAACATTATTTTGTATCCTTTAATTCTCTTACTGATTCATAGTAACAAACAGAGAGAAAGCTCTAATTTCCATTAAAGAGACACTCCATACCACTAAATCACTTCATTGTGCTAGGGGTGTATTGAATGTGCCTCCCTTAGTCCTGTTTTACTAAGGTGCCTATTTCATGAGAATGAACTTTAATAAAATAGGATGAGAATGCCCTCCTGGCTGCCAATGCTTCCCTATGAGAAGAATCAGATTGGGTGACCAATCGCATAAGATTATATTGATCTTGCATGTTGCATCTTGATGTTACAATTTTAAACAACTTTCCAATTTACTTCTTTTATCTAATTTGCTTCACTGTCATGGTATCCTTTGTTGAAAGAGCAGCAATGCACTACTGGGAGCCAGCTAAAAACTATTAACATGTGCTGCCACCTATAGGCAGCTTCTGAGTCTACCTACGAATACTTTTCAGCAAAGAATACAAGGAGGATGAAACCAATTAGATATTATTAATCAATTTAAAATTGCATATTCTGATCTGAATCTGATGCAAGAAAAGAATTGGATTTCAAGTCCCTTTAATTCTTTTTTAATCTTTACGACACCTCTGGTATTCATGAATGTGTTTTTTCATTCTGATAGCATTTGAAAAAGCATATCTCATATGACAGTATTTGCAATTTGCAATTTTATTTCTCTGAAGAAATTTCACTGTGGAAATGTTTTTCAATGCTTGATGTTGGCCTTACCATTCTACTGAGAGGATGAAAAAAAATAGTGGTCAGATCACAGGTAAACACTCTGCCGTGATGGGAAGCAAAACATTAGTATGAATCAAGTAATTAGTTAGATAAAGATTATGAAGATAAACTAAACTAATCTAAAATATGGTTTAATTTTCATAATTAAGAGGAATTTAAACTCTTAAGTGAGAGGACAGAAACAACTCAATCAACTATACCAACAAGATGGAGACCACAAGGAAAATAACTTGAATCCCTACAGTGCCTCTAGAGGCAGAAATTCATATTTCTCTTTTATTTGAGAATTGCATCCTCAGCACTTTCTTAGTATGTGAATTGTAATTGAGGATTTGCTTGTCTTCAGGTAACAGGAAGTTGAGACTTTACATAAAGCCTCATACATCTTTCATGAAAGTCTTCATGTTATATAGTTTTTAGAAATAATATTGGAGGTTTAAATATATAA
Source organism: Bombina bombina (assembly GCF_027579735.1). Classification (NCBI taxonomy): domain Eukaryota; kingdom Metazoa; phylum Chordata; class Amphibia; order Anura; family Bombinatoridae; genus Bombina; species Bombina bombina. The sequence goes on along the minus strand of NC_069504.1, from coordinate 1,107,397,513 downwards.
ACAACAAAATGTATGCTTACCTAATAAATATATTTATTTCCGGGCATGGAGAGTCCACAAAACATTCTAATTACTAGTGGGATATTCACTCCAGGCCAGCAGAAGAAAGCAAAGAGCAGCCCAGCAGAGCTCTTAAGTATCACTTTTCTTACCCATAACCCCCAGTCATTCGGCCAAAGGGAATCGGAAAAAGAAGATAACACAAGGGCATAGAGGTGCCTGAGGACTATACAAAAAAACTGCCGTCTTAATTTGAATAAGGGAGGGTCATGGACTGTCCATGCCCGGAAATAAATAAATTTATCAGGTAAGCATAAATTGTGTTTTCTTTCCTATGGCATGGAGAGTCCATGAAACATTCTAATTGCTAGTGGGAACCAATAGCCAAGATAGAGGACACAGAATGAATAGGGAGGGAGAACAAGACAGGGGGACCTAAACTGAAGGCACCACCGCTTGAAGAACTTTTCTCCCAAAAGAAGGCTCAGCTGAGGCAAAAGTATCAAATTTGTAGAATTTGGAAAAAGTATGTATGGAGGACCAAGTGGCCACCTTGCAGATTTTCTCCACAGAAGCTTCATTTCTGAAAGCCCATGAAGATGAAACAGCTCTAGTGGAATGAGACGTAATTCTCTCAGGAGGCTGCTGTCCAGCTGCCTCATAAGCTAAATAGATAACACTTCTCAACCAGAGAGAAAGAGAAGTAGAAGTGGCCTTTTGACCCCTACGTTTACCAGAGAAAACAACAAACAGGGCAGAAGACTGCCAAAAATCCTTAGTTGCTTGAAGATAAAATTTAAGAGCACGCACAACATCTAAGTTATGCAAAAAAACGTTCCTTCTGGGAAGAAGGGTTAGGACAAAAAGAGGGAACAACAGTTTCCTGATTAATATTGCGATACAACACTACCTTAGGGAGAATCCCCATCTTAGTACGAAGAACTGCCTTATCAGCATGAAAAATAAGGTAAAGGGAATCACACTGCAGAGCCGAAAGTTCAGAAACTCTACAAGTAGAAGAAATAGCAAGAAGAAACAAAACCTTCCAAGATAGTAATTTAATACTAACAGAATGCATCGGCTCAAACGGAGCCTGCTGCAAAACTCTAAGAACAAGGTTAAGGCTCCAAGTGGGAGCAACAGATTCTGACCAAGGCCTGAACAAAAGAAAGAACATCTGGCAGAACTGCAAGATGTTTATGCAGAAGAATAGACAGTGCAGAAATCTGACCCTTCAAAGTACTGACTGACAAACCCTTCTACAGGCCCTCCAGAAGAAAAGCCCAAATTCGAGGAACCCTTACTTTGCTCCAAGAAAAAACCCTTAAATCACACCAATGAATAGGCTTACCATATGTCCAGTTTTTACCGGGATTGTCCCTGTTTTGATCCCCTGTCCCAGTGTCCCACCCGTTTTTCATTTTGTCCCAGCCACCAGTGTTCTATCAATCATTCCAGCAAATTCATTAGACTAGGGTAGTCTGTTAAATTAGCTGGAATTATAGAACACCGGCAAATCTGTGAATTTAGCTTTGTTGCGCATGCGGCTTGCGCTGCCTTTTACAGCTGTCTGCTGCCCATCGGAATGTGCGACCGTGACATCATCATATTCCTGCAACAGACGAGTCGCATAATCCGACCGATAACTTATGCTCCGCCTCTGCTTAACACTCAGTGTTTAGGTGCCTTTAACTTAGGAGAAAGCATTGTGCAGCTGCACACTGTGGCTGCCTGTTATTACCTGAAGTACATTGCAGGGTGCTGCAGCAAATACAAATGTTTTTTTTCTTGATTCTTGCAGATCTTCTTGCTGATAAGTACGTGGGGTTTACAGTTACTTACTACAGTATTACTTGATCTTTTCCTTTTTCATACGTTACCACATGTCTTAGGCTGCAATCTCTATCTGCTATGTGGTGTTATATTATTTATATTATTAGATATCTCCATTATATTATATAATAATTAATGATGATGACCCCCAGCAGCACAATTAAATTAACATAATTAATGATGATGACCCCAGCTGCACAATTCAATTAACATAATTAATAATGATGACCCCAGCAGCACAATTATATTACCATAATTAATGTAATTAATTATGTTAATATAATTGTGCTGCTGGGGGTCATCATCATTAATTATGTTAATATAATTGTGCTGCTGGGGTCATCATCATTAAATTAATTAATATCACTAATTATGTTAATATAATTGTGCTGCTGGGGTCAACTCATCATTAAATTAATTAATGTCACTAATTATGTTAATATAATTGTGCTGCTGGGGTCAACTCATCATTAAATTAATGATGATGATTGATGACCCCAGCAGCACAATTATATTAACATAAATAATGATGCCCAGCAGGACAATTATATTAACATACTTAATGCTGATGACCCCAGCAGCACAATTAAATAAACATAATTAATGATGCCCAGCAGGATAATTATATTAACATAATTAATGCTGATGACCCCAGCAGCACAATTAAATTGACATAATTAATGATGCCCAGCAGGACAATTATATTAACATAATTAATGATGACCTCAGCAGCACAATTAAATTAACATAATTAATGATGCACAGCAGGACAATTACATTAACATAATTAATGATGATGACCCCAGCAGCACAATTATTGTATATTTTCAAAGTGCCCCCCTCAGCCACATATATTGGTATAGGAGGGAGGCACCTAGTGCTTTCCCATTTATACTTAACACCTCCCCTGCTACTCAGCAGGTGGAGGGGTTTATACTGAATCCTTCCACCCAGCTATTGGTGTCTGGAAAGGTTTTTAAGAGGTCAACATTCAGACTCCCCATGTATCTGTACCGAGAGACCCTTGGTAGCAATGATGTAATGAATATATTAATATTTTCTTTTCAGAATAATTTTGACACTTTATAGTGTAGTGTAGTGTTCGCAGGAGCCACGATCTTGGAGATTTACAGGTAAGACTTTAATAAAGTGCAGGCAAAGGCTCTTTCATTTGAACTTTGCTCACCCCTCACTAACCCTTCTTTTCTACAGGAGTGCACCCGATTTGGACATTTTAAAATTACAAAAGGCTCTGATTTTTACATCCTTAAGTCCAACTATCACTATCTGAGCTGGTGGTCTGCTGGTCTGCTGCTACAAGCTTGCTTATCTTAGCCTCAGGTATCCTACAGCTCTACTTAATCCAAGGTAAAGCCCACCATGGAGACAAAGAAGCCGAGGTGCTGAGGGGGAACACTTAGGACTTTGCACAGTGGTCACAGCTCATGTGCAAGAGACTGTTGACTTTCACATAATTTTGAACTTTACTTTGGCAAAGATTTTGATATTTGTAGTTTTAAATTTCTAATTTAATATGCCGAAAAGAGCATGCACATTTACCAAAGAACTAGAAAAGGATTAACCTTTTTTTAAAAAGAATTCTTTGAACAGGGTAAAATGTGATCATTGTCTTGCGGTGTTCTCAGTGGTGCAGGTGTTCTCAGTGGAGGGAGGTCTGATATTAAAAACCATTTGCAATCTCAAAAACACAAGGTGAGTGTTGCCTCAGTTGCTACATCATCAAGAGTAGATAGTTTTTTTAAAAGCTCAGAAACAACCGAATTGGAACTTCTCGTTGCCACTAAAGAAGCTACCTTTGCTTTTCACACAGTTTCTCATGACGTGAGTTTCAAGACATCCAACTGTTCGTCAAAGTTGGTCTCAAAATTCTTTGAGCCAAAATTTCATCTGGCATGAACAAAATGTGAAGCAGTGATTTTGAATGTTATTGCACCAATGGCCAAATCTGAACTTACTAAAGACCTAGCAGTGGCAAATTTTGTCACAATTTCTATGGATGCTTCAAACAGTAAAGATGTTAAAATGATACCTTTAATTCGATACTATATACCTGGTCAAGGGGTACAAGTCAAATTTTTAGATATGCAAACTGTTCCTGGTGAGACGGCTGAGATCTTGACTGATGCCTTATTCTCGGTTATTGACAAATACGGGTTAAATGAAAAAGTTGTTGGATTTTGTGGAGACAATTGTAACACACATTTTGGCTGTGTAAAATGAAAAGGCAAGAACAACATTTTTAGCCAATTAAAAGCCAAACTAGCAAGGGACCTTGTTGGCATTGGCTGTGGTGTCTCCAAACAGCTGTTGACATATTACCAAATGATATTGAAGCACTTTTTGTAAAAAAATATATATATATTTTCACATATACACAGTTCGTGTAACTCATTTAAAGGAATTTTGTGACTTTGTCGGAGTGGAATACAAAAAACTACAACATGGTAATACCAGATTTTTGTCAATGCTGCCAGCCGTTGAAATAATTCTTTACATTTTTAATGGCTTGAAATCCTACTTTTGTTCTGAAGAACACTGCCCAGAATTGATAAAACAATTCTTTGACAATGATTGTGGTGAAATATATTTATGTTTTGTACACAGGCAACTTAGCCTTTTCAACAAAGTGATTTTGGTTATGGAGAAGAACAATGCCAGTGCAGCAGAAGTTACACTAGAAATACAAACACTAATTACAAATATCAATGAACGGAAACAATGAGAATTTATACCTCAAGGAGCTTTGCTGAGAAAACTTGAAGAAAATGGTGGTAACATTGAAAAAGTGAACAGAGAATTTGAAAGATTTTATGAAAGAAGTCTTTTATACCTAGACCTATAGAAGGTAAGCTTTGGACAGGCAGAAGACTTTGTCTGGTTAAATTCTGGATACATATCTTGGCCAACTGTTGAGGAGTCTGCAGTTACAATCACTACAAAGATAGGCAAGCAAGCAATAAACATTGATCAATTATTTGATGAGGTGGTTATTGCTAAGAGCCTTTGGGCTTCTAGGGAAGAAGTTTGGCCAACACAAAATTTTAATTATGAATAAAAGTGTCAAGATTTGTTTGTTGATTGCAAAGAAAAGAACATATTGGTAAAAAATCTTAATGCTCTAGAAGAATACATTCCTTGTCTTCCTGGTACTTCTGCACCAGTTGAATGAGTGTTTTCTATAATTAATAATGTATGTTCAGAAGAGAGGGGTCAAATGTTGGAAGCTACAGTAAGGGGTCTTTTGATGGCTAAAATACATTTGCCTTTAAGCTGCTCAGAGTTTTATGAAAAACATAAAAGAAACAAACAATTTCTCAGAAAAGTTGTTTCAAGTGAAAAATATGGAAGTACTAGTGATTGAATAAAATATTACCTGTCAAGAAAAAGATGTTTAGTCACCACATCTGGGTCTCAAATTCACCAAACAGATATATTTCACTTTAATTTTATTGTTATGGTTTAATTTTTCTGTTAACAAAAGGGAGAGTGCATTGCATTGCATTAAGTCATTTTATCTATGGGAAGCATAGAGACACATCCTAAGGAGGATTTTGCAGGTTCTTAATGTTACACTAAGTGTTTTTTTTGTTTTACATTACCTCCTGTCTAATAAAATGTTATTTTGAGAAAAATAACAAGTGTTTAGTTTAACTTATTTTTAACTGTCAAATGTATCTTTAACTAGAAAATGAGTTCCGGTTGGCAAATGCCCTGCCTCTTGGCCACACCCCTGGTCACACCACCACTGGCATCATGCCAGGTGGTCCCAGTTTCACTGCTAAAAATTATGGTAAGCCTACCAATGAAGCTATTTACACCATACCCTATGGTAAATTATGTTAGTAACCAGTTTATGAGCCTGAAGCATAGTATCTATGACTTTCTCAGAGAAGTCACATCTAGCCAAATGTAGACTTTCAAACTCCAAGCAGTCAGCTTTAGAGAAACTAGATTTGGATGAAGAAAGGGACCCTGAAGTAAAAGGTCCTTCCTGAAAGGTAACCTCCATGGCGGAAGAGATGACATTGTCACCAGATCCGCGAACCAGATCCTGCAAGGCCATGCAGTAGCTATTAGAATCACAGAAGCTCTCTCCTGTTTGATAGAACATCTACCAGAATGGATTGAGGATCTCTTGACCTTGAACTGTACTTTGGAAGCTTGGCGTTTTGACGAGATGTCCTCAGATCCAATTTCAGAACCCCCCATCTGAGAGTTATCATTGTGAAAACCTCTGGGTGGAGAGCCCACTCTCAGGGATGTAAAGCCTGCCTGCTCAGAAAATCTGCGTCCTAAATATCTATCTATCCGCCTCCTAAATATCTATCTATTGGGTACTTGTAGAGCGCAGGGTGAGGGTCTCAAGGTGCTAAGGGAGGTGGAAAAGAGGGGGGCTAAGGGAAGATGATTCAGTCGAAGAGCCAGGTCTTGAGGTCCTTCCTGAAGTTAGTAAGGGAAGGGGATTGTCTGAGGTGCAGCGGGAGGGCGTTTCATGTCTTTGCTGCCATATAGGAGAAGGATCTTCCTCCAGCTGTTGTTTTCTTGATGCGGGGGATGAATCCCAGTTGTCCACCCCTGGTATGTGGATGGCAGAGAGATAGCAATCATGAGACACGGCTCACTGGAGAATGAGAAGTCACTGCCTTCATTGCCAGGGAACACAGAGTTCCTCCCTGGTGGTTGATGTAGGCCACCAAGGTGATGTTGTCTGACTGAAATCTGATAAATCGGACCAAAGCTAGTTGAGGCCAAGCTATTAAAGCATAGAAAATTGCTCTTGACTCCAAGGTGTTTATTGGAAGAGATGACTCCTCTGGAGTCCACAGACCCTGTGCTTTTAAGAAACCCCAAACTGCTCCCCAGCCCAACAGGCTGGCATCCGTGGTTACAATCACCCAGGAAGGCCTCAGGAAGCATGTGCCCCGAGACAGATGGTCCTGTGAAATCCACCACAAAAGAGAGACTCTTGTTGGGGAATCCAAATGTATCTTCTGCATGAGATCTGAGTGGTCTCCGTTCAATTGACTGAGCATGCATAGTTGCAGAGGTCTCAGATGGAACTGAGAAAAAGAAATGATGTCCATGGAGGCAACCATCGGTCTAATCACCTCCATGCATTGAGCCACAGATGGACGAATAGCAGACTGGAGAGAGAGGCAAGAAACATGAAGTTTGAATTTTCTGACGTCCATCAGAAAAATCATCATGGACAGGGAATCTATGATTGTTCCCAAGAAACAAACCTTTGTATTTGGTACAAGGGAACTCTTTACCAGATTCCCTTTCCTCCCGTGGGAAAATAGAATAGACAACAACATCTTGGTATGAGAATTTGCTAGATGAAAATATGAGGCTTGAACTAGGATATCGTCTAGATAATAACATAGTAACATAGTAGATAAGGTTGAAAAAAGACTGAAGTCCATCGAGTTCAACCTATACAAATCTAAAATACTTACAAAAAGCTCCAGTTAAGCTTAAATAACCCCATTAAAATGTGACCCATTTAATACTAGCAATCATATCCATGAATTTTGTTTATATACAGAAATTTATCCAGACTATTTTTAAATGTATCTATGGTATTGGCATTCACTACCTCCTTTGGTAATGAGTTCCACAATTTTATTGCTCTTACAGTGAAAAAACGTTTCCGTTGCAGGAGATTAAATCTCCTTTCCTCCAACCTTAAATTATGACCTCTTGTCAGAACCAATTTTCTTGGAATAAAAAGAGCTTCTGCCATCTCTGTATATGGGCCTTGAATATATTTATATAAAGTAATCATGTCACCTCTCAAGCACCTTTTTTCTAAAGAGAACAGACCCAGTTTGGCTAGCCTCTCCTCATAGGTTAATTTCTCCAATCCCCTTATTAGCTTTGTGGCCCTTCTCTGAACTTTTTCTAGTTCTGCAATATCTTTTTTAGCAATCGGTCCCCAGAACTGCACTCCAAACTCAAGGTGAGGTCTTACCAGGGCTTTATATAATGACAGAATTATGCTTTCCTCCCTTGAATCAATGCCTCTTTTAATACATGCTAGTATCTTATTAGCCTTTGAAGCCGCTGCCCTGCATTGTGCACTCATCTTTAGCTTGTTATCTATTACTACTCCCAAATCCCTTTCCTCCTGTGTTTGGCTAAGTCTTGTCCCATTTAAAAAATACATAGCCTGCTTATTTTTACTTCCAAAATGTAGAACCTTACATTTTTCCGTATTAAATCTCATTTTCCATTCACTTGCCCATAGTTCTAATTTTAGCAAATCCCTTTGCAAAGAGAGTTCATCCTGCTCTGACCTAATGACCTTACTTAACTTAGTATCATCTGCAAAAATAGAGATGTCGCTATTTAATCCTTGCTCCAAGTCATTTATAAAAATATTAAAAAGAACAGGGCCCAGTACTGATCCCTGGGGGACGCCACTGATTACCTTTGTCCAATCTGAGTATGATCCATTTACTGCTACTCGTTGCTCCCTATCTTTTATCCAGTTATTTATACATGAGCTAACATTTTCAGCTATTCCCAGTCCCTTAATTTTGTGCATTAATCTCTCATGTGGCACTGTATCAAATGCCTTTGCAAAATCTAAGTATATCACATCAACTGATTCCCCTTTATCTATATTTTTACTTACTTCCTCGTAGAATCTAATTAGATTAGTTTGACATGATCTATTTCTCCTAAAGCCATGCTGATTAGAACTCATAATCTGGTTTACACGAATATGCTCATCAATATAATCCCTTATAATCCCTTCAAATATCTTCCCCACTATTGATGTCAGACTAACTGGTCTATAGCTTCCTGGATCATCCCTGCTTCCCTTTTTGAAGAGTGGCACCACATCAGCTTTACGCCAATCCTGGGGTACCATGCCTGAGGATAATGAGTCTTGAAAAATTAAGAGTAAAGGTTTGTCTATAACAGTGCTAAGTTCACTTAACACCCTTGGGTGTATTCCATCTGGGCCTGGAGTTTTATTTACCTTAATATTTTTTAGTTTTTTCCTGATATCCTCTAAACAAAACCCAGTTAGTGGTATGGACTGGCATGTTCTATTCTGTTCCAAAGTATCATTCAATGGTTCCTCTCTTGTGTATACTGAAGAAAAAAACTGGTTTAGTACCTCAGCCTTCTCCCTGTCATTATTTATCATGCTACCCTCCACACATTTTAATGTACCTATATTATCCTTCTTAGATTTTTTGCTATTTATGTACTTAAAGAACCTTTTAGGGTTAGACTTAGAATCCTTGGCAATTAATTTTTCATTTTCAATTTTGGCTAATTTGATTGCTTTTTTGCATGCTTTGTTACATTCCTTATAAATATTGTATGCTGAGTCTGTACTATTTTCTTTTAATAATTTAAATGCCCTACGTTTTTTCCTAATTTCTTTTAACACATTTTTATTTAGCCATAACGGCTTAGTTTTTTTATTTTTATTTTTATAACCATATGGTATGTATTGATATGTATATTTATTTAACAAATTTTTAAATATTATCCATTTATCCTCTGTATTTTTATTAGAAAATACATTGTCCCAATTTATATTATTTAATGATTTCCTTAAATTGTTGAATTTTGCTTTCTTGAAATTAAAAGTCTTAGTTAAGCCTTTAAAACACTGCATATGAAAAGAGATTTCAAATGTGACCATGTTATGATCACTGTTACCCAAATGTGCCACAGCAGTACCCTGGGACCTCACCACTGTCAGAAGAGCCCCCAGAACGTTTGTAAAAATTCTGGGAGCTGTAGCAAGGCCTAAATGAAGGGCAACAAACTGGAAATGTTTGTCCTGGAAGGCAAACCCTAGATACTGGTAATGATCCCTGTGAATGGGAACATGAAGACACGCGTCCTTCAGATCTATGGTTGTTGTGAACTAACCCCTCTAAACCAAACGAAGAATAAAACGGATGGTCTCCATCTTGAAGGATGGAACCCTGAGAAATTGGTTGAGACAATTTAGGTCCAGAAAAGGATGAAAAGTGACCTCTTTTTTGGGAACTACAAATAGATTTGAATAGAATCCTAGACCCTGTTCCTCTAGAGGAACTGGATCAATCACTCCCAAGGATGATAGATCCTTTACGCAGTTTCAGAAGGCCTCTGTCTTTATCTGGTTCACAGATAACATTGACAGGTGGAATCTGCCCCTGGGAGGACAAGATTTGAATCCTATTCTGTAACCGTGGGATATTATATCTATGATCCAAGGATCTTGAACATTGCGTATCCAAGCCTGCCAGAAAAAAGAAAGCCTGCCCCCCCCTTGATCCACTACAGGATCGGGGGCGGACCCTTCATGTTGATTTGGAATCAACAGCTTGCGTCCCTCTATTCCAAGGCTGACTGGACCTCCAAGAAAACTTGAATTGATCCAACTTGGAAGAGGAAGACTTCTGTCCCTTAAAGTTACGAAAGGGGGGGTGGAGCTTGCCATGATACAAGGTGGTTGCACTTTTAGAAAGTTCTGCAGACCAAGTGCTTTTTAACATATTCTTTAGGGTTTTTACCCCCACTATTATTGGACATTACATCCCTAATTCTACTGTCACTACATTAGCAGGAAGAAAGAAAGAAAACTCGGCATAGGGAAGATAAGAAGACCTTTTTTCTGATATTTCCCCCAGCAGTGACAGAAGGCATCTTCCGGTGCTTTCCCAGACCCTTTTTGGTGCCATTCTTCAGGCTTAACTTTTTCGACCTGATCACCCTTCCTGTCCACCATCTACGACCAACTACTTTCTAGCTGCAAGAACCCTTTCATCCAGAGTTGAGGATAGCAGGATCCCAGACAGCCAGTTGAGTGGAGGTGGGAGAGGTGCCATGGTGGCTAGTGGCACTACTTCTGAGCATAGTGAGAGCACACTAACAGCAGACAGACCGTGGATTAACTCACTTACCGCTGCTCTCCCCTCACACTAAGGGGAAACAATTACAGCCCTCCAACTCTCTGCTACAATCCTCTCACCAGCTCCCAACCAACCGCTTCTTCTCTGGACCAGACAATAGAAGTTTGCAGGCCGTCGGAACAGCAGGAAGCTTTGTTGTAAACAGCTGTTGGAGGTAAGATTGCACATCTCTTATTCTCACCTTGGTATTGTCATCGGACAGCGCTTCATGGCCCCTAAACTTTGCTCATCTCATCACGGAGCCCACTGTGGCCAGTGTAGGCCTCCTTAAGTTACTACCGGGCATTTACATCTCCATCAGCCCCACGTGACCACTCTCAGAGACAGTAACTTTCTGGGCCAAGTAATTTATGAAGGCCTAACAGTTTCCAACCGACACATTAATCTTTTTTGGTCTCTTTTTAACCCGTAGACCACACAGAGACTCCAGTAATTTGGGATATATGCATAATCCACCTGCACTGTTGTGGGGCTCTGAGGCACATAATTAGCAACGCAGAATTAAACAGCCAAAAAAAAAAGGAAAAGAAAAAAGGGGAAGGAAGAAAACAGGGGAATGGAACAAAGGGAGAAAAACAGTAAAAGAAATTAATGCCTATGTATGTACTTTACTCTTAGTACTATTTAAGACTACCACTAATATACTCTTTGTAATACTACCCTGCTTCTAAAACCCAGGTAGCTAAAAAGCCCCTCAGTGCCATTCTTGCTCATTATATTCAGCCATCACTGGTTTTACACCCAGATCTATATATAGGCCTGATCCCTCTCACAAGCCTGCAGCTCCAAGAGGCCGGTCTAAGGACTCTCCCTCTCTAACCACCCTCTCTACTACCAACTGAAACAGGGTAATCACACATAGTAGCTATCTGTTATCTCTCCTGCCTTTCCTGTCGGCCCTTATTGCCTATAGGTCATACCCCATGCTCCTTTTCCCATACTCGCTCGGAATAGAGCTACCTCCCCTGGAGAGAAACAGCCTACTTACAGCTTATGTGATCCTTCAACAGGTTTACCTCAAGATAAATAAGAACTCTGTAACAACCCTTTTCTAGTCCTACCCACCCCTGACGCTATGAGGTGCTAAGCCTATCATGTAGGGGGGTGCCGGATTTGATTTCTCCAACCCCTATTCACTGCAGAGACCAGCCCACTTAACCACAGGAAGAAAGCTTGGAAGTGTTTTTATACCCACCTTTCATAAAATGGCTCACTCACAGAAGAAGAAGCCGAAAAGTAGTGATGTCCCAAAACTTACTCTCTCAGATCATTTCTCCAATAAAACTCTCTACGAGCAAGACATGTCAGATGAGGACTCGAGGGACTCAATAGTATCCTCCAAAGGACCTCATAGGGTCACAACTCCCTCTAGCGAGAGATCTCCCAATACCTATGCCTCTATACTAGACTCCATTAAGGAGCTGTCAGACAAGATGGACTCCCACCATTCTTCTCTTAAACAAGAACTTAAGATGTCATTCTCTGAACTCAAGAGAGATGTCTCCTCTCTAGGCGAGAGAACAGAAACCTTAGAAAAGAAACAGGAGGATCTCCACCTAGACCATTCCAACCTTCTTGCCTATACCCAATCTCTCGCTGAGATGATTTCATATTTAGAATACAAAATAGCGGACATAGAAGACAGGTCGTGCTGTAACAATATAAGAATTAGAGGCATTCCAGAAGATGTTGGCACCCCTGATCTCACTAAATACTTGCTTGATTTATTTAGAGAGCTCCTAGGACCCATACAAGACCAAGAGGCCCTTATGGATAGAGCTCATCGAGCTCTCAGGCCGAGGAATTCGCCTCCAGGTGCACACAGAGACGTAATCATCCGACTTCACTATTATACATTTAAAGAAAGAATCCTTAGAGCAACATTCCAGAACAGGAACTTAAAAGACCCATTCCAAACCATACAGATTTTCCCAGACCTATCCTCTCATATCCTGTCCAGGAGGCGCTCCTTTCAGCAAGTTACCCAATGCCTCCGCAACAATAATGTTAAATACAGGTGGGGATTTCAAGTCAAGCTTTTTTTTCAAATTGAGGACTCTTCCTACTCCATCACCACACCAGATCAGGGAACTAAGCTGTTGCAGTCTTTGAAATTACTTCCCCCTCCAAACCAACCTAACCCTATTGCTGAAAAATTGGAGAAACTCAACGCTGCCGTGCCAGCATGACATCCTTTACCACAAACATTCAGCTACCAAGCCAAAAGGAAAGACATTCTATCGTCCACTAAAGATACATAATTCTCAGAGATGAGGGAATTTCTCTGGGAACTGCATTCATTGGACGTTACATTGTCTTTTTTTTTTCTTCTTCTCTCTTTTCCCACTATTCTCTGAAACCTATTTACATAAGCAGAAACATCTAGTCGTCCCATAAATCTGGAAAGATACCGACTGACCCATGGACATTGGGTAACATACTCTTCACAATACAGTTGCTATTTTAAAATAATACAATAGTTATGATTATGTTGTCATTGTGTTTTACCTTTTTTCCACAGGAAAAGTTTATAACCCTCACGTATATTGAAAGTGTTATTGTTTGTCCTTATTAGATGAGGTTCTGCGTATTCACATACTCTCTGCGGGATAGCCTAGTCCTACATTCATCTATATGAGATCAGGCCTGTTCACAGACAGCGGTCACACTGATATGGGCAATTTAGGTGACTATAGAGGATTGAATCCCGTACTCTCTACATTCTTAGTTACCGCTGCAGTGGCGCTATACCCTGCTCAGTGATTTAGGGTAAGGGACACAACTCACTGATCTAATTTGGTCCTTCAACTGTACATATATCCCATAGCCAGATCTTATTTTAGTACCTAGATGACTTGTTGTTGATGGATTTACCAATGTGAAATGCTCTGTTTGTTGTTTACTCCCATCCTCTACTTCGTCACTAGACAAGTACGACCCGGGTGGAGACCTCCCTCTTCACCCCTTCCTCCTGGCACCCCCCTCCCATTCTATCTCACCAGAAAACCTCAATTTTTATCTAATTGGCCCAGAGTGAGCCTTCGACAACTTTTTTTCTTATTCTTTCATTGATCCCCTGCCACTAGCTCAATACAGACCCCACAGCACTTGGTCTGCCACATATCTATATCGCTCAGTGCACCACCATGAGCATTATGTATACACTATATTCGCAACTCCCACCCCTCATTCCCCTTCCACAACCTACGAGTGGCTCTTGCCCGCTGATTCCCCCACTCCAGTTCCTCTCATACATAGCATACTAAAAACCTGTGCTAAGACCTGTTACTCTCGTAGATCAGACACTTTGTACAGTTCCCTTTTTTTTTTTTCTCTCTCTTTTCCCCCCACTCCATCCTCTTATAATGGCACAAATTTGCATCTTGACTCTCAATTCACAAGGCCTTAATTCCCCCGCCAAGAGCAGTCTCTTATTTAACATGCTTCATCATTCTAGGGTAGATGTGATTCTTATTCAGGAGACACATTGGCTCAATAACACTGACTCCATACGAATTTACAAGAAATTTCCAGTCACAATAACCACCTCATATTCATCCAGAGGAGTAGCGATCTTCATTAATTCTCATATTACATATGAACCTATATACATAGAACGAGACCCACAAGCCATATTTATCATTCTAATATGCAGACTAAATGATAAATTAGTCACCCTAGTGAACGCTTATGCACCTAACTCAAGACAAATTAAATTCCTCAAACAATTACTAGGCTCAGTGTCAGCGGTTAAACAAGGTGAATTAATATTGGGATGTGACCTCAATTTAATTTGGAACCCCTCATTAGACAGAATGGGAACTAAGGTCTCTCAAATGGAAAGATCAATACATCCCCTCTCGTAGCATTTCAAAATTTATTTAACCAATATGATTTATATGATGTTTGGAGAGCCCTCCACCCGGAAGACAAAGAGTTCACCTTTTATTCTCCCCCACATAAATCTTACACCCAAATTGACTTCTTCCTAAGTTCTAAAGCCCTAGACCATGTCACTTATGTCAGGATCTCTCCTACATCCTGGTCCGATCACGACTCTCTCCATATCATATTGGGCCCACACCTCCCTCATTTACCCCCTCCCCTTGGCGTCTTAAAGACTTTCTAGTCACTTACTCTACCCTTAAACTTGAAACTCAAGATATCATCTCTGACTTTCTTACATTGAACGACACTCCATCCGTCACCAATGAGATTCTATGGGCCTCCCTTAAGGCCTTCCTTAGAGGACACTACATCATGAAAGCATCAGAAATCAGGAAAACTCAGGGTACCTCATTGGCGTCCCTAATTTGCCAACTCAGATCCCTAAAAAATCAGCTCTCCACATCCTTTACCATTGCATTAAAAGCCCAACTCACAGATATCACTAGGCAGATCAGAACCCTTGAATTTTGGAAAACACAGACTAACTTAGAAAAGCTCAAACAGGTATATTATTATAAAAGCAATAAAGCCTCTTCACTCTTAGCAATAAAGCTAAGAAATTGGACAGCACAAACCAAAATAACCTGCCTATGCTCACGCCGTGGAGTGGTGTCATCTCCGGGAGCAATCGGGGAAGCTTTTAGAGATTTTTACTCTGGACTTTACGACTTATAGTCTTCTGACCCTACCCTTCTTCCCTGCGGAGAATATTCGCTCATTCCTATGATCTCTAGATCTCCTGCAGCTAGCCCAGGAAGCGGCTCCCGACCTCATCTCCCCGATTTCACTTGAGGAGGTACGTTTGACCATTAAAGAACTCAAAGTATCTAAATCCACATGCCCAGGCAGCTTCACTGAACAATTTTATATAACCTTTGACCCCTTTATTATCCCCATTCTATGAAGAACTTTTAATGAAGTGAAACGCAATGGCTGTTTTCGTAAAGAATATCTGGAAGCCACGATCATAACCATACTCAAACCAGGTAAAGACCCCTCAGACTGTGGCAGCTATCGCCCTATCTCATTACTTAATTTAGACACTAAATTATACGCTAAAATAATCGCTAACCGCCACTCTAAAATAATACCCTCTCTGGTCCACACGGACCCCAGAGAGAAGGGCCAGATGCTACGAGACGAGTTCTAGATATCCTGGTCGAGGCTGCTGAGAGGGAAGTGCACATGCTCACCCTGTTGCTTGATGCTGAAAAAGCCTTAGGCAGGGTGAGGTAGGAATATTTATGGGAAACTTTACGAGCCTTCAAGCTCCCAAATGAATTCATAACCTCTGTACAGGCCCTATATTCTACTCCATTTGCTAAAGTTAAGGGAGTAGGTTTTCAGTCTGACTATTTTAAAATCTCCAACGGGACTAGACAGGGCTGTCCCCTCTCTCCGCTTTTATTCGCACTTTCTATAGAACCTGTAGCGCAAGCCATTAGACTGGATCCAGACATTGCAGGCTTTCCTATTCTAGAGTTTCAACATAAAATTACACTTTATGGAGATGACATCACTCTCCTTCTAACCAACCCATCCAGGTCCCTTCCGGCCGTATTCAAACTGCTCACCTATTTTAGCACCATGAGCTATTACAAATTAAATATAGCCAAGACAGAAGCTCTCCACACTAACATACCACCTCATGAGCTGACAACCCTACAGGGAAAATACCAGTTCCAATGGTAGGCACATTCAATTAAGTTATTAGGAATTCACCTTAGTTCGTCCACAACTACTGTTATTACTAAAAACTATCCTGACAGGCTTACCGAATGGCGAAAACTTCTTGACTCATGGGAATTCCGTGAGATCTCTTGGACAGGCAGGATTGCTGCTATTAAAATGTCCTTTATCCCCAAAATAACCTATTTGTTTCGGTCTCTCCTGATCAATGTCCCTAGACCCATCCTTAATAGGCTACAAAGTCTTATCACTAAATACGTCTGGAAGGGTAAAAGACCCAGAACCTCCAAAGAGA
Organism: Bombina bombina; assembly: GCF_027579735.1. Taxonomy (NCBI): domain Eukaryota; kingdom Metazoa; phylum Chordata; class Amphibia; order Anura; family Bombinatoridae; genus Bombina; species Bombina bombina. The sequence continues at coordinate 1,107,380,797 of NC_069504.1, read as the reverse complement.
CCCTGCAGAGTACTTCTGCCAAAGGTGGACTTAGCCTACCAAACATTATTCTATATTATCAGGCTGCACGGTTGGCTCACCTGATGAGCTGGAGTAACACAGCTCATATATCTTCATGGAAGAAAGTAGAACAATCCCTCCTGCCATTGAATATACATTTATATGATCTACCTTGGATCTCCTCACACTGTAGGAAAGATCTTAAATCTAGCCAACCCGTGATCCTTGAAACCCTACAATTTTGGGAACAGATCAGACACTTACCCACTATTGCCACTCACCCATCCCCGAGACAAACAATTGCCAGCTCCCTTTTTTGTCTTCCTGATGTTTCAGATTTATACGACCATACAAATACACTTATACTAAAATGCAACGAACTACAAATCCCAACAACACTTAGATTTGAGGCTTTTCACTTCTGCTCTATTGTTCGAGCCTGGGGTTTCCCAAGGACAAACCTCAGAGATGCTACTGGGTGGGAACAGAGGTGGACTCAAACCCACAAGCTCAAGGGACACTGTCATTCAACTACGATATACTTCTCGACCACTCCTACTACCATAAAAATTCCCAGCATCTAGCATGGGAGAGAGAACTACATTTTACTGCTGACACTGACTCCTGGCACAAAGAAATTCTATTTTCCAAAAAATTTTTACAATGTACGACTTTATTACAAGCTTACCGTACGATGGCCCTTAGTTCCTAGCTGCGGCCAACTGGGAACCCAAAGTCACATCTGGTGATCCTGCCAAAAATTGAGCCTGTTTGGACACAACTTCTAGAGATTATTAGCTCCATGAATATTACCCCTACATTTAGTCTGCAAACATGTCTCCTCCACTTAGACTTTCCAGCATTATCTCCCGCTCAAAAATCTTTAATAAATTACCTACTTATGTCTATTAAGCTTGAAATTGCAAAAGCTTGGAAGCAAAAATCGCCCCCCTCCATCTCTCAAATCATTGCAACAGTAAAGTAGACACTAATCACAAAATTTAGGCACCCTGGATAGAGAAATTTCCCCACTGAGACATACAGATAATCCCTATTCTCACTCCCTCCCTCCTCTTCCCTTCCCCTTGGGGTTTTTTCTTCTTCTCTCTCTCCCCTTCCTCCCTAATACTCTACAAGAGATATTGATATATGAGGTATAAAATAGAAAATAAGAAATTATGGTATAGAGTAGTCTATATCCGAAGACCAGCAGTCACAATTTTACAGCCTTAGCGGAGTCAGCCTTACTAACATCAATATGTTTAGATTTCCTTTTACATTTACCAGTAACCTTTGGAAAACTGATAACGCTTCGGAAACAGGTAAAAAAAACACCCCCAGGAGGTTGTTGAGAGGAATCGCAGGGCACTGCATGTGAAGCTTGGTAAGCTTGAGGGGAAAGCTGAGGCGTTGCTAGGATAATACTATCCTGAGAGACAGGAGGCTCAGGGACAGACATCTTATCTTTAAACATTAAAGTTTTATTTAAACATGAAGAACAAATCTGTACAGGAGGAATTATCCTAGCCTCCTGTTACGGTTGCCTCCAGGCTGGCTGTAAGTTGGACCGTAGAAAAGGATGCTCCTAGCGCTCCCCAAAGGATCATCAGCACCGTAGACACTATAACTGCTGCGTAGCCACCATAAGTAATGCAGACTCTACGAACCACCGCTGCTGGGCTGGTATCTCGCCGTCTGCTCTGCGCCCTGGACCTACGACCAGGCTCCAGTAGGTGAACCTCTTCCTTCTGTACAGCGAAGCAGGATCAGGAACAAGAGCTCTTACAGGAGCTCAGTAGCTAAGAGAGTATATAGAGCATAGCAATCCCTGTAGTGATTATAGCTGTACCCTACAAACATGAGTCAAAGCTGCAAGTTAGAGGGTCAGAATAGGTCTGATGTGCTGGGACACACAGCCTGCTTTTTATTGAGGTTACATGCAAAAAAAAGACACTCTCAGGGGGAGGCATAAAATCCCCAATCACACATTTGATACATTTAGATAGAGACAACGCCCTTTGACAGGCCACAACAGCAGATAACATTACACACAAGAAAACAATGCAGTCCACCTTATCACTACTAGCGGTCTGATTAGACAATGGGAATGTTTATCCCTAAACTTAATTAGAGCTGATCCCAGCAAACTTGTATTAGAATTGAACAAAATGAACTCTTAATGGCACACAATGAAAATTAATGCTTTTGTAATAGTGCTCCCTTTCTGTGGAACACTCTGCCTGTGTGGTACTGGGTTCAGTAAGCCCTATTTACTGAACCAAGTGGGAGAAAGCCAGGGACAAGTTATTTTACAGGTCTGGGGGCATAGTCTTAAAGGGGCATTGTTCACCAAAGTCACAATATGTCCCCAGACGGTTCTTAAAGGGCCATACACACCCAATAAAAGTTAATATGTTCTCAGGGGCACAATCTTCCAGGGGCCATAGTCATGAGGAAGGAGGCTGGCAAATAGGCTTCTCCACAATCCAGGGAAGCAGGGCACTTTTCCATTTAAAGGGCCAGTTACAAATAGCAGTTTGTAACACCTCCAAACACAATAAGCATTTTTCAAAAAAATTAACTTCAGGATATACCTGCATTTGCCTCGCACATCCAGCCCCCCACGACTTCTGTCTTGCTGGGATACCACCCCTAGATATCGCCAGCCGACTTTTTCTAAGTGCCGGGCGCACCATCAGTCCGAGCCCCCGGAGGTACCGCTAGGAGAGCGCAACGGATCCGCCATCTTGGATGTACCAGACAGGACGGCTGGCTACTTACACTGAATGTGAGCGGGGACAGTGAGTAGCGATCACGCTAGAACCAATTGAGAGACCGGGTCTTGCCTGTCTGCTATCCTTGACCCTGCGGTGTGGAGACACTGTTTAAAAGAAAAGAAAAAGCCACACAGAGACGGTGAGGCCTAGTGAAGGGGCCACGTGGGTGACTGTTAGAGCACTGTGAAAATTTACACCCTGTATTGTGGCGATTGAAGAAACCCCCTCAGGTCAGATAATACATATACAGACATTAAGCACAGTTGTATGACACCCTACTGTTGATCTGCCTAATTAGAGACTCCTGCTGATTTGTGACCAGGCTCAGTTTTTTTTTTATATATAGCACAGGACAGATAACAGCCTGCAAGTATCTGACTGTGAGGAATTGGCATTGTGTGTTGTGAACTTTGTAATCTGCAGCTCTGATGACAGGGGACCACTCCTTGAACACATACAGTGCCCACCTTATTCTATATATACACGGTCAACTTTATTGAGCACCCTGATGAAAGTGGATAAATACTTTTTCAAACTGACCTCCCCCCAGAGTGACACCATGAGCCAGAAGAATAAAAACAGTGATAGAAAATCCAAATATCAAGCGGAGACTCAGACGGTGGTAGAGACAAGCCCTGAGACCAGTTCTAAGCACATTGGAGATCAGACCCAGCTCATGAAAGAGTTAAAATCCTTTTTTTTTTGCCCAAAATGGAGACCCTGCAGGCGGGTTTAGATACCCTGACGAGTGAAGTCAGACAATACTCTACACGCCTTTCTGACGCAGAGGGCCGTATCTCAGAGATAGAGGATAGGCAGGTGGAATCAGGCAACTCTATACAACAGCTTCTCTGCCAAAATAAGCTGCTGCAAGAGCGGGTAGACGATCTAGAGAACCGCAGCCGCCGCAATAACCTGAGAGTGGTGGGGCTGCCTGAGAAGGTCAAGGGCAAGGACCTTCTGGCTTTTGCGGAACTTGTTCTTCCAAAACTACTAGGGATACCGCAGGATCTTTTGCCCTTGGATATCGAAAGAGCCCACAGAGTGGGCCCTGAGCGAGGTCTGGAGAATGGTAATGCGAAACCGAGGCAGCTGATCTTTAGATGCCTTAATTTCCAGGAGAAGCTGAAAATCTTAAGAGCTTACCGGATGCAGAAAGAAGTCCTATATGAGGGTAACCGACTTTTGCTGTTCCAAGACTTTTCCACAGAAGTCACTAAACAACGCAAAGATTTCTCACCACTCTGCTCACGCCTCTACGAGCAAGGCCAACAGGTGGCATTGCTATTCCCAGCTAAACTTCGCTTGCAAACCTCCTTTGGCCCTAAATTTTTCCACTCCCCCCAGGCAGTGGAGAATTACCTGGAATCGGAGAGACGACAGAAAGAAGCTGGTTGAAGTATAAGGACATGAGCTAATACGTAACTATATCTTGTTTTTACCTCATTATGGTTAAGATGACCCAGGGGTGTCTCTCTACGGGCACCCAGGAAGGCTGTGCTTGCATGGTCCCATTAGTGCCGCACCTGTTGTGCCAGCTCTGGTTAAGTGACTTAAAGTTAAATATGTTTTATAGTTGTTTAATTATTTTACTAAGGTTGATAGCGCTTAGATTGAGAGTCATGCCCTATTTGTTCACTAGTTTAAACGCAAATGGAGAGGTACCACACTACTACATTATTATGCAGACAATTGAACTAAATACCTTGAATGTTGCTTTAGCCCCCATTGATCCATGTGACACCCTATGGCGCATGGATAGCTATTTGGCTCACCTATGGCCCATCCCTTGCAAACAGACTGCACATTATCTAACCCTTCTCATATGTTGTACAAGCCCTCCCAATGGACAGATTGGTGCGGAGGGAATTCGCTGTATACCACTATATATGTCAATGCTCATTAATGTTCCACATACATGTTAGAGCTTTATCATTACATTGTACCTGTATATACCCCTTACTGTTTACAGTTATATTTCTACCAGCTAAGTGCTTACATTGCCGCATGTGGAGAGTATGTGTGCGATTTAGAAGTCTGTTACAGTTTAATGGATGTGTCATGAATGAACGTATGTTTAAACGTCAGTCAATACCTCATGCACCCATGATAATTTTAATGCTCACATTATTCTTCTACTGCTCCAGTGTATACTTCTTTGCCGGGTGGCGGCTGAATGACTGTCTGGTTCTCCTATGGCCCACCTTGCAGATACGCCCCACATATAATGCTGCCTCCGTACATGTTATGTTCACTCTAATTGGGGGCAGACTTCTGTTAAAGGGGACTACTGGGTACCATCACTTGTGGGTGACTGCTCATTTATTTCCCACGGGCATATTGAAACTGTATTGTTGCAGGATGTACTGTGGATTTCTTTGCACTGTTCATGGTCATTTGTCTGTCCATTGTGTCCCTTTGCTGCTGCATGAGTTATTATGTTTGTTTTGTACTTGGGCATCCTGGCTATATGCCTCTGTTAATCTTAATCTTCATTTGATTGCTATGTTGCATGAGGGTACACTCCTTTCTTCTTTCCTAGGTCAAGTGGAGGCACAGGGAGTAGAAAGGGACATAGTTAATCTTTATGTTAGGATGACCAAGCTAGCAATCAGGGGAATTCTGTATATAGGCATTGAAGTATGTACACTTACAACAAGATCACGCCACTGCTACCCAAATACTATACACACCAGTACACACCTACCCATAAAATGACACTGGGTCTGCGGGGGTGGGCTTCCTTTTTTTTTTTTTTTTTTTTTCCTCTCTCCTCTCTCTCCCTTTCTTCTCCTCTCTCTCCCTCTTTTCTCCCATTCTCCCCTTCTCTTTTTCTATCTTCCTCTTCCCCACCCACCCTCTCTCTATTTCCCCCCATCTATATACTTTTCATGACGACTACTGGGAATGACGCTTAAATTGACATCCTGGAACGTGGGAGGTATTAACTCCCCGGTGAAGAGGAGATCGGTTCTGTCCCACTTGCGGAAACTAGACTCTGACATTGCGTTTCTTCAAGAGACCCATTTGACAGACTCTGAACATGATAAACTGCAACAGGCATGGGTGGGATCGGTCTCCTACCTTTCATATACTAGCTCTAGTAGAGGCCTGGCTGTCCTTTTTGGCAAACGTCTATCAGTAGACATACTACGCACATACAAATATGGAGAGGGTAGATTTTTGATATTGGAGATCAAACTCCAACATGACACTTATACTTTCTGTAACATATATGCCCCTAACTCTAAGTCAATAACCTTCTGGGACTCATTAATTCAAGCACTGACCCCTTTTACAGGGAACCCGCTTATAATTGGGGGAGACTTTATTCTTGCCCCAAGCCCCCAATTAGATAGATCTTGGCTTGGTTCCGCAGATGCCGGGGCCAAGCCTCCCAAGTACAGAGGGAAATTTGAATTTAAAGTCTTTACTAAATTGCAAACAGACTTGGCGGTGTGCGACATATGGAGAAGGCGACACCCCTTGGATAGGGACTACACATGCTTGTCGAAGGCGACGGGCTCGCTGTCTAGGATAGACATGTTTTGGATATCAGACTCTCTGATACCTAGAGTAGACCGGGAAAAAATATACTCGATCCTGCTTTCAGATCATGCCCCAGTGGGACTGATACTGAGGCTTAATAAACCTAGACCAAATAAAAATACGCTTAGATTTCCGTCATACTTGATGACTTCAGAGGCTTTCCAAAAATATCTCATACATTGTTGGAATGATTACTATACGGACAATCAACAACACCTAAGCAGACCACAGCTGTTCTGGGACACCGCCAAAGTGGTCCTTACTGGACATATCATTTCATATGTAGCCAATTTGAGACACAGAGTACAGCAAAAATATAATGAGTTGCAAAAAATCTTAGAACACTCTTACCAGAGATACAGTGCAATTAAATCTAGAGAGGCATACAATGCGTTTATACTGGCAAAAGAAGAGCTAGACACTTTCTTAAAGCAGAGAGCGGTGTCTGACCTACTGAAAACAGCAGCCAGATTCCATAGATATGGCAGCAGATCGGGCAAACTACTTGCCAACTTGGTAAACAAGAGGGAAGGGGGACGGGAGGTTGCGGCCATACGGCTGCAGGACAATATCTATACTACTCCGGCGGAGATAGCGGAGGGCTTTGCTCTATATTATAGACAGCTCTATACTGGACAGCCAGATCCTCCGGCGGGAGTGCTGGAGGATTTTTGGAGTTCCATAGCAATTCCAAGTTTAACTGAGGACCAGTTGAGCTCTCTTAATGCCCCTATTTCACTGGAAGAAGTTCAGGCTACTATCAAATCGCTAGCCTTGGGCAAAGCAGCAGGTCCTGATGGACTCCCAATTGAGTTATACCGATTGCTGTTGCCACAGATATCTCCTGTACTCCATAAAATGTATGAGGGTCTCTTCCAGAGAGATAGTCCCCCGTCCACAACTTTCTCCTCTGCCCACATAACCCTAATCCCGAAATCAGGCAGAAACCCCTTGGAGCCGAGTTCTTATCGCCCCATCTCGCTCCTCAACTCAGACTACAAGGTCTTTACCAAGCTCCTTGCCAATCGCCTAAAAACTATACTGCCCCCTTTGCTCACTCCGGACCAAACTGGGTTTGTATATCGGAGGACCCCAGTGACCAACCTAAGACGTGTGCTCCACGTCATCAATTACTACTGGGAGAGGGAGCAGTCCCACCCGGGGAGGGGAAACTCGGAGGCCTTTCTCCTGTCTTTAGACACGGAGAAGGCCTTCGACCGCGTCGAGTGGCCCTACCTTTTTGGCACCCTGAATCGATTCAACTTCAGAGGCGCCTATTTGGAGGCACTGAGGAAACTCTATTCCGCACCTGATGCCCAAATCCTGGTCAACGGATGCTTCTCTTCGGGTTTTTCTCTGGGGAGAGGCACTAGACAGGGTTGTCCACTCTCTCCCCTGATTTTTGACCTGGCCTTGGAGCCTCTGGCTCTGAGACTACGACAGGTTTTCCCGGGAGTGTCACTGGGCAATGTGACGTTACATCTAGCGTTGTATGCCGACGACATGATGCTATTCGTGGACTCCCCCACGGAATCCATCCCTACTATTCTAGACACGCTGGAAAGGTTTGGACAATTTTCAGGCTATAAGATAAACACCGATAAATCAGAGATGCTGTGGCTGCACAAGAATTCCTTAGAGTCTACTACGTACCCATTTGTGGAAGTGACAGATTTCCTCACATACCTAGGTATCAACTTACATCGAAACCCACATAAAATATATGAACTCAATATTACAAGCCAATGTGATCGGATCTGTTCCCGATTGAATGGTTGGCAAAGCCTCCCTTTAGGTCTTACTGGGCGCATAAACCTATTCAAAATGTCGCTCTTGCCTAAGATTTTATATCCTCTATCAATGTTGCCTTTCATGATGTCTAGAGGAGATCTTACAAAACTAGATAGAACATTGCGGCGCTTCATATGGAAGGGGAGGAAACCTAGAATTGCAACACATAGATTGCGCGCCTCCTTTTTAAACGGCGGTCTGGGCTTGCCACATATCCAGTATTACAACTGGGCTTCCCTTATACGAATAGTACTGGACTGGCAGCTAAACACAGAGCACTTCTCTGATAGGCAATTAGAGGATAACGTGATTGGTGTATGCAGTTTTAATTACCTTCCTTATTATCCCTGGGGAGACTTGCCCCAACATATTCGTAATAACCACCTGTATAGAGACCCCCTTAGGATCTGGCTGCAGGCACATAAAGTGCTGGGACCCTCGCACCCTTCACCCAAATACATACCCATTAGTGGCAACATTGACTTCCCGGGGGGGACTGATCAGGCTCCCTTCAGTATGTGGCACACAAGGGGACTACAGAGGGTGGGGGACGTTCTGGATCCGTTGTCGCACACCATCAGGTCATTCCAGGACTTGAAAACCGCCTATGAGCTTCCAAACCAACATTTTTACGCATATCTACAGCTTAGACACTATGTCAACACATTAATGGGTGCCAATCCAAAATTCTGGAGTCAAGCCCCATTCTCAATTCCCCAGCTTGCTTTTAAGATGGGGAGCTTTTCCATGTCAGGAATTTATCAAGAAATACTCCGAAAACATACCACCAAAGTTCAGGGAGAGTTACTGGAGAGACTGAACTCAGACACTACCCATGAGATTTCCATCCAGGATATCCAAACCAGTCTCACAAAAGCCAAATTGGCGACTTTGGCACTGACTTTGAGGGAAGCACAGATCAGATTGATCAATAGAGATTACATCACTCCTAGTAGAAGAGCTAGATGGAACCCTGAACTCCCTAACAAATGTGGGAAATGTCAGATTCCCGACCCCTCCTTAGCACATTACTTTTTTGATTGCCCTTTGATCAGGCGATTTTGGGGTCGTCTGCAATATTGGCTTAAGACCAACTTGGGTATTGAAATCTCCTTCGACCTCACAAATATATACTTTTTTACATGGTCCACTGTACCTAACAGAACACAACCTATATTGACACTTTGTAAACTACTAGCAAGACACTGCATACTAACGTTGTGGTGCTCTAACCGCGCCCCCACTATACCACAATTTAAGAAAACACTATTTAAACACCTATTCATTGAGAGACAGGATGTCTGTTGGGACACCAGACATAGATTATTACCTTTTTTAAAGAAATGGACATGCTTTTTGGAAAAGCTGCCCTCTGGACAACAGAGCCAAATTCTCAAACCATTCGCACATCATGAGATATTGCTAGAAGCAACACTTAGGGGTGAGTGGACAGCAGTGATAGCGGAGAGATCCTCCCAAAATAGAACTGGAGACGCGGAGACAATTCTCATTGAATCCTTATTCTGATCCTCTCTTCCCCTCCCTCCTGAAACCCCCGCCCTCCCTTTTTTCTTTTTTTTTTTTTCTTTTTTTCTCTCTCTCCCCCCCCCTCCCACCCCTGCAGATGTACCTGCCCAAATACCTTCTTCATATTTCACATAATTGGGACGTATCAGAAGCCACTGGGATGAAACTTCTCAACCTTAGTTTAGTTAAGTTGTTATAAGTTAGAGATTTAGGTTTAGGATTTTCTCTGCATTAAATTACAAAATTTACTGAGGGATACGTGCAAACCAACGGTAGAAAGGTGCACATTTAAGTTTACAGTCAACAGATCGACAACGCATCACTAATATGTAAGCAGCTTACTGTACAGGTTCAGATGATATATTGTATATTACTGCTATCTTAATTTTCTCTTTATTGTGAATTTCAAGATGACCGGAAGCATGTACTCATTTCTCTGCTGTAAGAAACATGGATGTATTTGTGGATTATGTAACATTTTGTTGTATCCTCAGTATTAATAAAAAGAATTTCAAAAAAAAAAAAAAATTAACTTCAGCATTAGTGTCCAGTTCCTAGTAATTAACACAAATTGAAATGCCAAAAAAACAAAACAAAAACAAATTAGGCTTATTTATGTGAAGCAGTAAAAAACATACCTAATAAATAAACACCTAAAACCCTCAGTTCTGCTGAAGTCTTACCCCTCCAGAAGTTGCTGTGCCACTAGCACAGAAAACCGGACACAACGGAGCAAAGATCACCTCCTTGTTACCGGAACAGCCCAAATCCACTTGAAAAACAACTGCAGTCAGAGGAAACTGCAACCTCCACACTCGCCGCGGCAAACTCCAATCTGAACAGAGAAGCCAAAAAAACGGAAGTGCGAAGGAGCAGTCACATGACCAAAATAGGACAAAAATTGGGCCAAACAAAAATGGTGCAAAAACCGGCAGCCACAGCAAAAAGTGATTGGGCCAAATAAGCTGAACTGAAAAGTGATTGCAACAAGTAAGAAGTAAAACAAACACCTGTCAAACACTTCATACACTCTCCATCTCTGAGCCCCAATAAAATATGATGACTCCTTCACATATAAGCAGTGCCCCTAAAACAGTATTCAAATGCTTTCCACAAGCATTTAACCCCTATAGTGCTGGTACCTTCTAACCTAGAAGGGAAATAACTTTCCTGTGGATCCTGCTCTGTCAGGCAGGAGATGTTTACTGAGGTGTGACAGCTTCTCCACTTCTACCAGGGACCTATAGAAAGGAAAGAACAGAGTAACCAACCCTGGCTTTCTATAATGGGGTTAGTAATAATGTTAGAAGTTAAGCAAAGATCACCTCGCCGTCTTCTAACTTCTATTAGCCACCATTACTCTTACTAAAGAGATTGATATGGACACAGCTAGACCCCAATCCTTTCTTGCAGGGAAAAGTACCCATAAAAGGATTTAAAAATCACCATCTTCGCCATCCTCAGGGCCGAATTGGGCCACTGGATTTAAGCAGCTCTTATTCTACCAATAGAATGAGATCTGCTTAAATCCTATTGGCTGATTTGAATACCCAATAGGATTTTAGCATCCCTAATTCCTATTGGCTGATTCAATTTTTTCAGCCAATAGAAATGCAAGGGACGCCATCTTGAATCACGTCCCTTGCATTGAGGATTCAGTGTACTGCGGCGACCGTATTAAGAAGAGGATGCTCCACGCCGGATGTCTTCAGGATGGACCCACTCCGCGCCGGCTGGATGAAGATAAAAAAGGCCATCTGGATGAAGACTTCTTGCCACCTGGATGAGGACTTCGCTGGCTGGATGAAGATCGAAGAGGCCGTCTGGATGAAGACTTCTTGCCGTCTGGATGAGGACTTCACCGGCTAGATGAAGATCCTTCAAGTGGGACTTCAACAACTGTAAGTGGATTGTCAGGGGTTAGTGTTAGGTTTTTTAAGGGTTATTTAGGTGGGGGGGTTTAGATTAGGGTTTGGGCAATGTAAAAAAGTTAAATGCCCTTTTAAGGGCAATGCCCATACAAATGCCCTTTTCAGGGCAATGGTTAGCCTAGGTTATTTTAGATAGTTTTTTTTTATTTGGGGGGGCTGGTTGGGTGGTGGTTTTTACTGTTGGGGGGATGTTTGTATTTGTTTTACAGGTAAAAGAGCTGATATCTTTGGGGCAATGCGCACTAAAGGCCCTTTTAAGGGCCATTGGTAGTTTATTGTAGGCTAGGGTCTTTTTAATTTTGGGGGGACTTTATTATTTTGATACGGCTATTAGATTACGTGTAATTCTTTTTTATTTTTGATAAATTGTTACTTTTCGTAATTTAATGTTTTTTTTTGTAATTTAGTTAGTTTTTATTTTTTGTAATTAGATACTTTTTTAATTTTTAGAGTAGTGTTAGAATTTTTTATTGGTCGTTTAGTTTTATTTAATTGGTAGTTAGTTTAATTTTAGTTTAATAATTACAATAGTTTGCTAATTTAAAATAAAAAAAAATAATTTGACAGGTAAGCTTTAAATTAAGCTAGGGAAATTGTAATTTTAATATAAAGTTAGGGGGTCATTAGGTTTATGGGTTACTAGTTTAAATTAGTTTATTTCGTTGTGGGGGGGCTTTCTGTTTAGGGGTAAATAGTTTATTTTAGTATATTTCGTTGTGGGGGGCTTGCGGTTTAGGGGTTAATAGGTTTATTATAGCTGCAGTGTGGGCGGACGGCAGATTAGGGGTTAATAATATTTAAATAGTGTTTGCAATGCGAGAGGGCGGCAGTTTAGGGATTAAGTTTATTATAGTGGCGACAATATTGGGGAGTTCTTGTGACCATGTATGGGTCACAGACAAGTTTTATTCATCAAATCGTTTGGAAGAATATGAGACAAGAGACTGCGTTAACTGCATGAGTAAGTTTGTAGTCTATCTAATAGAAAATGAAAAAAGGAAGAGAGGGCGCCATAATAGCGTAATATTGTCTAGTAGTGTAGGTAAAAATATACAGACAGGTAATATGCTTACCAGAGCAAAAGGCACTGTACTATGACCAGTGCATGACAGCTTGCTAGCACTTAACAGTGGCTAGTACACTGGGGAGAAGACGTTCCTTGGAGTCTTTTCTGATACCCCCTAGGCGAACTCCTCTTGGTGCTTGTAATTACAAATGGATTGATGGACTTAAAGTGTTGTTAGTATTGGAAATGGGATACCACAAACACAAACAACTTCTCTGTTAAAATAGCTAATAGAATGCACCATTTGTTTACGGCAGTACGTGGGAAGAACCACCCGAGAGGTGGGTATACGGATAAAGGAACATTTATCAAACATCTCAGGTGAGAGACCATGTTCAGCACTCTCCAAGCATTTTATAGAGATACATCATGGCAATGTCAAAACCTTTAGGTGGCAGGCTATTGAAAAACTAATGAGACCACCCAGGGGTGGAGATAAGCTACAAATTCTTAGTCGTCAGGAAATATACTGGATCCATAAGTTAGATATTTTGGTACCGAAGGGATTCAATTTTGAATTTGATATAATCAATTTTTGGCAGAAAAGGTGAGGTGTATTTAAACCTATGACATCTCTGTCGATAGATTAAACACCTAACAACTAGAATTATATATACACTTTTATATACCTCAATTGATTGTGTTTGATAATGTAGAGATATGAGATAGGACATTAGTATACATGGGAGTAACTGTCTCTCCTTGGCACGGCCGAGGTCAGGAGAGGAGACAATGTAACAATGCTCTCCTGGGACATAGTTCAGGTTCAAACAGTAAACCCCTGATATGCCCTATATATACACTATATAAATTGTACACCACAGAGTATATATATATGACATAGGATCAAATGACAATATATTATATATATATATATGTATGTAATATAAACACATACATGTATATAGAGAGTATTTACACAGGGTATGATTAAAACTATATTTATATGGTTCTGATATACTACTTTGTGCATAAATAATATAATATATGTAAGTCATCTAGAGTGTTAAATATGAACATGGACTAGAGATAGGGTTGCAGAATCACAATTGTCTGTTCAATATGTTCAATATGCTATTGCAGATGGTGTATTTATTTACCATAGAAATAGTTCTGTCAAGCTCTTTTAAGGGTTAATATTTGAAACAAACAATTAACTAATTAAGTCGAACAATCAATGATAATGCTTTTACTTGTCTTTTTAAACTCACTAATCAGGAAGTAATGTAGGTCTATGATTACGGTCGGAAAGACCGAAACCGGTCAGACCATTTTCACTTTGGCTGATCACCTTGCTGAGTTCAGCTAATCTTTTTCTGTGATGCCGTGTGTTGTTTCTTTTTTAATATTACTGGAATAAATTTAACTGTTTTAATTCTATTGGAGCCTGTTTCGTCTTGGTTTATTTCCTTTTCTACAATATCGGGGAGCGTTGGAATATGGGTTAATACATTTTTTTAGTGGCGGTGATGTTGGGAGTGTCAGATTAGGGGTTAATGAGTTTATTATAGTGTTTGCGATGCGTGAGGGCCTCGGTACGTGGGAAGAACCACCCGAGAGGTGGGTATACGGATAAAGGAACATTTATCAAACATCTCAGGTGAGAGACCATGTTCAGCCATTATTATAGTGTTTGCGATGCGTGAGGGCCTCGGTTTAGGGGTTAATAGGTAGTTTTTGGGTGTTAGTGTACTTTTTAACACTTTAGTTATGAGTTTTATGCTACAGCTTTGTAGCGTAACACTCATAACTACTGACTTTAGATGGTGGTACGAATCTTGTTGTTTTAGGCTGTAATGCTAGCTTTTTAGTCGTACCGCAAAACTCAAAATACTGGCTCTATGGGAATCCCATGAAAAAACACCATTTTTACGTGTGCGGGACTGACGTTGCGTTACAGGCTAAAAGGTGTGCAGTACAGCTATACCGACAATACTTGTAATAGCTGCAGTGCTGTTTTAACGCTGAAAATGCCATATTTTCAGCGTTAAAAGCCACAATGCAAAACTTGTAATCAAACTGATATACAGCTAATACTATTTAACTTATCCCTAAAAATGTTTAAATTGTAAACAATATTCATTTACTTCATTGTAGTAAAACAACACATTGCAGTACAACCATATAATATATTTTTTTATATTTTTAGACCCAAGCATAAGAAGTGAGCTCAGTTTACAAATCTAATACACTTCTTAAGTAGATACGTAACTATAGGGGTCTCAGAGGTCTCACTTGACTTGGCCCAGACCCCTAGGACATGACGCTGCTAAGAGTTGTATTGTCACTATACGTGGGCCTGTGTTGTCGCCTGTGCATCTTATGCACCATGTCTGGCTTCACTTAGTGTGTCCCCCTCCAGCAAAACTGGGCTCAGAGTTTAAGGATGGTGTATTGATTTGTCTTTAGTGTTTCCAAGATAGCCACCAAAGTTTAGCTGTACAGAAATATCTGCCAGCATATTCATATAGGAAGGCTACACATGTGCATAGACTAACCAATGGGGAAGGATGACTCACAGTTACAGATAAGCAGATCCCCTTGTTTATGTGGCTACTGGCTTAGCGTCTGCTGATTGTACTGTTGCAATAGGATACCCCACCACAACCTTTACCCTGGGCCCAAGAGAGGTCTAGTTATGCCCCTGTTCTTAGGAAATTAGAATTTGCTCTATGTGGTTAGCCTTAATATTCATTAAACACATTTTTTTTTTAAGCGTAACATTGTTGTGGTTCATGTTTCTGTGTTTGTTGCATATATTTGAATGATAAACAATGTTCCCTTTACAAAAAAACTAACGGCTAGATTTAGAGTTTGGCGGTAGCCATGAAAACCAGCGTTAGAGGCTCCTAACGCTGGTTTTAGGCTACCGCCGGTATTTGGAGTCAGTCAGGAAAGGGTCTAACGCTCACTTTTCAGCCGCGACTTTTCCATACCGCAGATCCCCTTACGTCAATTGCGTATCCTATCTTTTCAATGGGATCTTTCTAAGTGAGCGTTAGAAATCTAACGACAAAACTCCAGCCGCAGAAAAAAGTCAGTAGTTAAGAGCTTTCTGGGCTAACGCCGGTTCATAAAGCTCTTAACTACTGTGCTCTAAAGTACACTAACACCCATAAACTACCTATGTACCCCTAAACCGAGGTCCCCCAACATCGCCGCCACTCGATTAAATTTTTTTAACCCCTAATCTGCCGACCGCCACCTACGTTATACTTATGTACACCTAATCTGCTGCCCCTAACACCGCCGACCCCTATATTATATTTATTAACCCCTAACCTGCCCCCCACAACGTCGCCGCCAGCTACCTACAATAATTAACCCCTAATCTGCCGACCGCAAAGAGCCGCCACCTACATTACAGGGAGTGCAGAATTATTAGGCAAATGAGTATTTTGACCACATCATCCTCTTTATGCATGTTGTCTTACTCCAAGCTGTATAGGCTCGAAAGCCTACTACCAATTAAGCATATTAGGTGATGTGCATCTCTGTAATGAGAAGGGGTGTGGTCTAATGACATCAACACCCTATATCAGGTGTGCATAATTATTAGGCAACTTCCTTTCCTTTGGCAAAATGGGTCAAAAGAAGGACTTGACAGGCTCAGAAAAGTCAAAAATAGTGAGATATCTTGCAGAGGGATGCAGCACTCTTAAAATTGCAAAGCTTCTGAAGCGTGATCATCGAACAATCAAGCGTTTCATTCAAAATAGTCAACAGGGTCGCAAGAAGCGTGTGGAAAAACCAAGGCGCAAAATAACTGCCCATGAACTGAGAAAAGTCAAGCGTGCAGCTGCCAAGATGCCACTTGCCACCAGTTTGGCCATATTTCAGAGCTGCAACGTCACTGGAGTGCCCAAAAGCACAAGGTGTGCAATACTCAGAGACATGGCCAAGGTAAGAAAGGCTGAAAGACGACCACCACTGAACAAGACACACAAGCTGAAATGTCAAGACTGGGCCAAGAAATATCTAAAGACTGATTTTTCTAAGGTTTTATGGACTGATGAAATGAGAGTGAGTCTTGATGGGCCAGATGGATGGGCCTGTGGCTGGATTGGTAAAGGGCAGAGAGCTCCATTCCGACTCAGACGCCAGCAAGGTGGAGGTGGAGTACTGGTTTGGGCTGGTATCATCAAAGATGAGCTTGTGGGGCCTTTTCGGGTTGAGGATGGATTCAAGCTCAACTCCCAGTCCTACTGCCAGTTTCTGGAAGACACCTTCTTCAAGCAGTGGTACAGGAAGAAGTCTGCATCCTTCAAGAAAAACATGATTTTCATGCAGGACAATGCTCCATCACACGCGTCCAAGTACTCCACAGCGTGGCTGGCAAGAAAGGGTATAAAAGAAGAAAATCTAATGACATGGCCTCCTTGTTCACCTGATCTGAACCCCATTGAGAACCTGTGGTCCATCATCAAATGTGAGATTTACAAGGAGGGAAAACAGTACACCTCTCTGAACAGTGTCTGGGAGGCTGTGATTGCTGCTGCTGCACGCAATGTTGATGGTGAACAGATCAAAACACTGACAGAATCCATGGATGGCAGGCTTTTGAGTGTCCTTGCAAAGAAAGGTGGCTATATTGGTCACTGATTTGTTTTTGTTTTGTTTTTGAATGTCAGAAATGTATATTTGTGAATGTTGAGATGTTATATTGGTTTCACTGGTAAAAATAAATAATTGAAATGGGTATATATTTGTTTTTTGTTAAGTTGCCTAATAATTACTCACAGTAATAGTCACCTGCAAACACAGATATCCCCCTAAAATAGCTAAAACTAAAAACAAACTAAAAACTACTTCCAAAAATATTCAGCTTTGATATTAATGAGTTTTTTGGGTTCATTGAGAACATGGTTGTTGTTCAATAATAAAATTAATCCTCAAAAATACAACTTGCCTAATAATTCTGCACTCCCTGTATAGCTATGTACCCCTAATCTGCTGCCCCTAACACCGCCGACCCCTATATTATATTTATTAACCTCTAATCTATCCCCCTCAACGTCGCCTCCACCTGCCTACACTTATTAACCCCTAATCTGCCGAGCGGATCTCACCGCTACTATAATAAAGTTATTAACCCCTAATCCGCCTCACTAACCCTATAATAAATAGTATTAACCCCTAATCTGCCCTCCCTAACATCGCCGACACCTAACTTCAAATATTAACCCCTAATCTGCCGACCGAATCTCGCCGCTATTCTAATTAATGGATTAACCCCTAAAGCTAAGTCTAACCCTAACACTAACACCCCCCTAAATTAAATATAATTTAAATCTAACGAAATAAATTAACTCTTATTAAATAAATTATTCCTATTTAAAGCTAAATACTTACCTGTAAAATAAACCCTAATATAGCTACAATATAAATTATAATTATATTATAGCTATTTTAGGATTTATATTTATTTTACAGGTAACTTTGTATTTATTTTAACCAGGTACAATAGCTATTAAATAGTTAAGAACTATTTAATAGCTAAAATATTTAAAATAATTACAAAATTACCTGTAAAATAAATCCTAACCTAAGTTACAATTAAAACTAACACTACACTATCAATAAATTAATTAAATAAAATACCTACAATTACCTACAATTAAACCTAACACTACACTATCAATAAATTAATTAAATACAATATCTACAAATAAATACAATTAAATAAACTAACTAAAGTACAAAAAATAAAAAAGAACTAAGTTAGAAAAATATTACAACAATTTTAAACTAATTACACCTACTCTAAGCCCCCTAATAAAATAACAAAGACCCCCAAAATAAAAAAATGCCCTACCCTATTCTAAATTACAAAAGTTCAAAGCTCTTTTACCTTACCAGCCCTGAACAGGGCCCTTTGCGGGGCATGCCCCAAAGAATTCAGTTCTTTTGCCTGTAAAAAAACCACATACAATACCCCCCCCCAACATTACAACCCACCACCCACATACCCCTAATCTAACCCAAACCCCCCTCAAAAAAACCTAACACTACGCCGCTGAAGATCTTCCTACCTTATCTTCACCATACCAGGTTCACCGATCGATCCAGAAGAGCTCCTCCGATGTCATGATCCAAGTCCAAGCGGGGGGCTGAAGATGTCCATGATCCGGCTGAAGTCTTCATCCTATCCGGGAAGAAGAGTAGATCCGGACCAGCAACCATCTTCTTCCAAGCGGCATCTTCTATCTTCATCCGATGAGGACCGGCTTCATCTTGAAGACCTCCACCGCGGACCCATCTTCTTCTTCCGACGACTTCCCGACGAATGACGGCTCCTTTAAGGGACGTCATCCAAGATGGCGTCCCTCGAATTCCGATTGGCTGATAGGATTCTATCAGCCAATCGGAATTAAGGTAGGAAAATTCTGATTGGCTGATGGAATCAGCCAATCAGAATCAAGTTCAATCCGATTGGCTGATCCGATCTGCCAATCAGATTGAGCTTGCATTCTATTGGCTGATCGGAACAGCCAATAGAATGCGAGCTCAATCTGATTGGCTGATTCCATCAGCCAATCAGAATTTTCCTACCTTAATTCCGATTGGCTGATAGAATCCTATCAGCCAATCGGAATTCGAGGGACGCCATCTTGGATGACGTCCCTTAAAGGAACCGTCATTCGTCGGGAAGTCGTCGGTGAAGATGGATGTTCCGCATCGGCGGGATGAACACGGATCCTGAAGAAAGAAGATTGAATATGCTGTTGATAGAAGACTTCAGCCGGATCATGGACCTCTTCAGCTCCCGCTTGGATGAAGACTTCAGCCGGATCATGGACCTCTTCAGCCCCCCGCTTGGGCTTGGATCACGACATCGGAGGAGCTCTTCTGGATCGATCGGTGAACCTGGTATGGTGAAGATAAGGTAGGAAGATCTTCAGGGGCTTAGTGTTAGGTTTATTTAAGGGGGGTTTGGGTTAGATTAGGGGTATGTGGGTGGTGGGTTGTAATGTTGGGGGGGGGGTATTGTATGTGTTTTTTTTACAGGCAAAAGAGCTGAATTCTTTGGGGCATGCCCCGCAAAGGGCCCTGTTCAGGGCTGGTAAGGTAAAAGAGCTTTGAACTTTTGTAATTTAGAATAGGGTAGGGCATTTTTTTATTTTGGGGGTCTTTGTTATTTTATTAGGGGGCTTAGAGTAGGTATAATTAGTTTAAAATTGTTGTAATTTTTTTCTAATGTTTGTAAATATTTTTTTATTTTTTGTAACTTATTTCTTTTTTATTTTTTGTACTTTAGTTAGTTTATTTAATTGTATTTATTTATAGGAATTGTATTTAATTTATTTATTGATAGTGTAGTGTTAGGTAACTTAGGTTAGGATTTATTTTACAGGTAATTTTGTAATTATTTTAACTATTTTAGCTATTAAATAGTTCTTAACTATTTAATAGCTATTGTACCTGGTTAAAATAAATACAAAGTTACCTGTAAAATAAATATAAATCCTAAAATAGCTATAATATAATTATAATTTATATTATAGCTATATTAGGGTTTATTTTACAGGTAAGTATTTAGCTTTAAATAGGAATAATTTATTTAATAAGAGTTAATTTATTTTGTTAGATTTAAATTATATTTAATTTAGGGGGGTGTTAGTGTTAGGGTTAGACTTAGCTTTAGGGGTTAATACATTTATTAGAATAGCGGTGAGCTCCTGTTGGCAGATTAGGGGTTAATACTTGAAGTTAGGTGTCGGCAATGTTAGGGAGGGCAGATTAGGGGTTAATACTATTTATTATAGGGTTATTGAGGCGGGAGTGAGGCGGATTAGGGGTTAATACATTTATTATAATAGCGCTCAGGTCCGGTCGGTAGATTAGGGGTTAATAAGTGTAGTTAGGTGGAGGCGACGTTGGGGGCGGCAGATTAGGGGTTAATAAATATAATATAGGGGTTGGCGATGTTAGGGCAGCAGATTAGGGGTACATAGGGATAATGTAGGTGGCGGGGGTGAACGGAGCGGCAGATTAGGGGTTAAAAATAATATGCAGGGGTCAGCGATAGCTGGGGCGGCAGATTAGGGGTTAATAAGTGTAAGGTTAGGGGTGTTTAGACTTGGGGTACATGTTAGAGTGTTAGGTGCAGACGTAGGAAGTGTTTCCCCATAGCAAACAATGGGGCTGCGTTAGGAGCTGAACGCAGCTTTTTTGCAGGTGTTAGGTTTTTTTTCAGCTCAAACAGCCCCATTGTTTTCTATGGGGGAATCGTGCACGAGCACGTTTTTGAAGCTGGCCGCGTGCGTAAGCAACTCTGGTATCGAGAGTTGAAGTTGCGTTAAATATGCTCTATGCTCCTTTTTTGCAGCCTAACGCAGCCATTCTGTGGACTCTCAATACCAGAGTTATTTAAAAGGTGCGGCCAGAAAAAAGCCAGCGTTAGCTTTGCGGGTCGTTACCGACAAAACTCTAAATCTAGCCGTAACAAACCATATGCATGTAAAACGTTTAGCTGATTTAATTTACTTGATCAGGTTATATTGCAGGCAAGAGACTGAAAAAAATAAAATGTACACTATTCAATAACAATTTATAAACGTTATTGTCACTTGACTTATTCTGGTGTCAGCCAATAAGTATGTAAGCTACAGTTTTGTTCTTGGCCAGTCCTGACTACTTAAAAAAGTAAATAGCTTGTAGCAGTAGCATTAGCTACTAATTTAACTTTAAATTTAGCTGCTGTTTAACTGCTCCTCTGCTTGCCTGAAGACTCCCTTAATATCATGAATATCAGATGAAAGTCATTTTTTCATAAAAAAAATATGTATGGCTAAGCGCATGCTTTACAATTAATATATGAATTAATTGAGCGTATGAAATAATTGATGAATGGAAAACATCATTGACATCTGTAAAGCAATGGGAATTACAATTACTGACTCTCATGCATGGCTCATGAATATGATGTGCTGGATTATGCCTTAAAATACTGTTCCTTATGTTTCCTTTCTATAATTTGCACTTTTAATAAACGCTGTAATGTCTTCAATTAAACCAAGGTCTATAAAATAAACAATGCAGTTAAATTCAATTGAAATCAAACGGTATAATTTAGTGAATTACGAAATTGTCTAGCATGAATAACCCCTTAATGAATATTAAACTATACAAATCAAAATGTTGATAGATAAATGGATAGATAGATGATAGATAGAAATATAGATAATAGATAGACAGACAGGCAGAAGATAGACAGAATATAGATTGATAGACAGAAGATAGATTGATAGATATAGATAGATAGATAGATAGATAGATAGATGATAGATAGATAGATAGATAGATAGATAGATAGATATAGATAGATAATAGATAGATAGACAGACAGGCAGAAGATAGACAGAAGATAGATAGATAGATAGATAGATACATTTCCAGGTGTTGCTTGAGATTTCATTGTATTTACAGCTTGTTGACATTATTTCTTTTTTTATTCAGACCATGTTCATGCATTGAGTCAGTATTTTATGATGTATATAAGTACTGAAGCTATCACCTACACAGGTGGTCTACAGGTGGTATATTACTCATCTTCCTTGCTCAGAAGTTCTGATGCCTGATGATACATTGATGATTCCAGATGAAGAAATTCCAAGGTTGTTCTTTTCAAATTCAGATACCTTGGCAGCTAATTTAGCATTGCAATTGTCACCCTCTTGTTTGTGGACAGCGGGCTCCCCCAGCATACTCTAATGCAGGCTCTCACATTATTATCTCACTTATACCTCATGCCTCCTGCTTTACACTGTTTGAAAAGACAGTTTTCACTGTTTAACCTTTCATAGCACCTGTAAATATTCTTCTTATTGGTTGACTATAACGTTTTAAAGGGGTAGGGAAATAAGCAGTACTTTTGCAAGGCAGCTCACAATGTAAAGGTACAGTAAACAATTTGTACCTACAATTGTTTTTCTGCAACCTACCAATAGATTAACATGTCAGAGACTGAATGTTGTAAGATACATATTGTTTGCTGCAGTTGTATTTCAATGCTCAAACTACACCCACCACTTTTGGTTTTTCGAGTAGCAAATTGAGACTTGAGTCTAGAGAATACAGGGCTTGCCACTGCTATTGTGTTAACAAAATCTCCATTATTTATCTTCAGCAGAAAAGATCATATGTGGCAGGGTTAGGCATGTGAAGTCTTGTATGTGCTCTTTCAATTTTCTTATATTACACGAAAAGAAGGAAAAATAATAAAAGTATATTGCAAATTATTTGTACTGTGTGTAATTAGCATTTTATATTACAGCCTCTAAGTGTCCTTTAATACTTTGGTCTAAATTCCACTCTGTCACAAACAAAAACATTCCAAACTTTTTGTGCAGCCTGACTACACAAATTTTTCATGTGAGCTTACCAGACATGACTTATTAAGTACTGTTATATATTCATTAATTATAAAATACTGAAAAAATATTAATAATGAATGTATATAATTATAATAGATGTTCTTAAACATTCTAAAAAATCAATAGAATATATATGCATATTTTTTCTATATTTTATATTTAATATTTACTTACTGCACCCTTAAGATAACTATTTCTTCATGTGTGCTAAAACAACACTGCGTTACACCTACAGTGTCTATATACAGTATCTATACATGTGTATATATGTGTTTATATGTATGAATATATGCATATACATATATTAACACATAAATACACAAGTATATACTTATATATGCACAACCCCAATTCTGAAAAAGTTGGGATAGTATTGAAAAGGCAAAAAAAAAAAAAATTCAATTCACCCTGTACTATATTAAAAACACAATATTAACACATTATTTAAAGTTTTACTTTGTGAATTTAATGTATTTTTTAAAATATACACTAATTTCAAATCTGATGACTGCAACACACTCCAAAAAAGTAGGAACAGTCGACTGTTTACCACTGTGTAACATCACCTTTTCTTTTAATAACACTTTTGGGCACTGTTGGTTAAGTTAGCAAGCAAACTACACACAAACAGCATTGTGAGCTGCTGGTGCAACGCCGCCCCCTGCAGACTCATGGCCAATCGGCCGCCAGCAGGGGGGTGTCAATCAACCCGATCATACTCGATCAGGTTGAATTGTGGTGATCTCTATCGGCCTCTGTTGTTTCTGGCGAGTCTGAAGACTCGCCAGAAACACGGGCCCTCCATTCGGATCTTGATAGATAGGCCCCATAGATATACTATAGCCCTTTTCAGTCAAATACATGGCCATATACAAAATATATTTAAACCCTTATAAAAAAAAATATTAATATTTTTATGAATTATTTTTCTCAGATAGTGTATATATGATTGAAACTGTTTATTTTAATATATGTTTGTTATGTTTGGTGCACATTTATTTTTAAGCCTTAGCATATACGTAAAGTCTTCAGTCACGCTGACAGGCGTTAAATTCTATTGCCATCGATCAATCGTGTTTATGATTTTTATGAATATTAATAATTAATAAAAAAATTACAATTATTATGAAATATTAATATTTAATCCAGATTAATCATAACTAAGTTCTGACAGGTGTAATATTATGAACACAATTAATATATTTATACAGTAACAAGGGCTTAATTATGATTAAATATATTAGAAATGTATTACAATACTAAAGTGCAAAACAAGCTATAGAGATATTTAGGTTAATTCAGCTTTGACCAAATCATCTATTACACTATGAATATGAGCACAATATTGTATAGTGAAGCAAAATATCGATTAGAATGAAAATAACATTGAATACTACAGCTAAGATTTTCTAGAACAATTCAAATTAAACAATAATATTAACACATAGTCAGTAGTAGTCAGTGTATTGAAATGTCACCTAAAATGATTTCAGTGTCAGAGCAGGAGTGTAGTTCCGCAGCCTAGAAAAAGCAGGAAGCACAAATGCTCCAAAAGCTTGCCAGCCCATCTAGTACTGAAGACTTGCCCCCTCCTTTGCTCATCAGCCAATGAAATCATTAGGGTGGGGTTGACAGTTCTCATATAAACACATACATGTATATAGAGAGTATTTACACAGGGTATGATTAAAACTATATTTATATGGTTCTGATATACTACTTTGTGCATAAATAATATAATATATGTAAGTCATCTAGAGAGTTAAATATGAACATGGACTAGATATGGTTGCAGAATCACAATGGTCTGTTCAATATGTTCAATATGCTATTGCAGATGGTGTATTTATTTACCATAGAAATAGTTCTGTCAAGCTCTTTTAAGGGTTAATATTTGAAACAAACAATTAACTAATTAAGTCGAACAATCAATGATAATGCTTTTACTTGTCTTTTTAAACTCACTAATCAGGAAGTAATGTAGGTCTATGATTACGGTCGGAAAGACCGAAACCGGTCAGACCATTTTCACTTTGGCTGTTACCCTTGCTGAGTTGAGCTAATCTTTTTCTGTGATGCCGTGTTTTGTTTCTTTTTTAATATTACTGGAATAAATTTAACTGTTTTAATTCTATTGGAGCCTGCTTCGTCTTGGTTTATTTCCTTTTCTACAATATCGGGGAGCGTTGGAATATGGGTTAATACATTTTTTTAGTGGAGGTGATGTTGGGAGTGTCAGATTAGGGGTTAATGAGTTTATTATAGTGTTTGCGATGCGTGAGGGCCTCGGTTTAGGGGTTAATAGGTAGTTTTTGGGTGTTAGTGTACTTTTTAACACTTTAGTTATGAGTTTTATGCTACAGCTTTGTAGCGTAACACTCATAACTACTGACTTTAGATGGTGGTACGAATCTTGTTGTTTTAGGCTGTAATGCTAGCTTTTTAGTCGTACCGCAAAACTCAAAATACTGGCTCTATGGGAATCCCATGAAAAAACACCATTTTTACGTGTGCGGGACTGACGTTGCGTTACAGGCTAAAAGGTGTGCAGTACAGCTATACCGACAATACTTGTAATAGCTGCAGTGCTGTTTTAACGCTGAAAATGCCATATTTTCAGCGTTAAAAGCCACAATGCAAAACTTGTAATCAAACTGATATACAGCTAATACTATTTAACTTATCCCTAAAAATGTTTAAATTGTAAACAATATTCATTTACTTCATTGTAGTAAAACAACACATTGCAGTACAACCATATAATATATTTTTTTATATTTTTAGACCCAAGCATAAGAAGTGAGCTCAGTTTACAAATCTAATACACTTCTTAAGTAGATACGTAACTATAGGGGTCTCAGAGGTCTCACTTGACTTGGCCCAGACCCCTAGGACATGACGCTGCTAAGAGTTGTATTGTCACTATACGTGGGCCTGTGTTGTCGCCTGTGCATCTTATGCACCATGTCTGGCTTCACTTAGTGTGTCCCCCTCCAGCAAAACTGGGCTCAGAGTTTAAGGATGGTGTATTGATTTGTCTTTAGTGTTTCCAAGATAGCCACCAAAGTTTAGCTGTACAGAAATATCTGCCAGCATATTCATATAGGAAGGCTACACATGTGCATAGACTAACCAATGGGGAAGGATGACTCACAGTTACAGATAAGCAGATCCCCTTGTTTGTGTGGCTACTGGCTTAGCGTCTGCTGATTGTACTGTTGCAATAGGATACCCCACCACAACCTTTACCCTGGGCCCAAGAGAGGTCTAGTTATGCCCCTGTTCTTAGGAAATTAGAATTTGCTCTATGTGGTTAGCCTTAATATTCATTAAACACATTTTTTTTTTAAGCGTAACATTGTTGTGGTTCATGTTTCTGTGTTTGTTGCATATATTTGAATGATAAACAATGTTCCCTTTACAAAAAAACTAACGGCTAGATTTAGAGTTTGGCGGTAGCCATGAAAACCAGCGTTAGAGGCTCCTAACGCTGGTTTTAGGCTACCGCCGGTATTTGGAGTCAGTCAGGAAAGGGTCTAACGCTCACTTTTCAGCCGCGACTTTTCCATACCGCAGATCCCCTTACGTCAATTGCGTATCCTATCTTTTCAATGGGATCTTTCTAAGTGAGCGTTAGAAATCTAACGACAAAACTCCAGCCGCAGAAAAAAGTCAGTAGTTAAGAGCTTTCTGGGCTAACGCCGGTTCATAAAGCTCTTAACTACTGTGCTCTAAAGTACACTAACACCCATAAACTACCTATGTACCCCTAAACCGAGGTCCCCCAACATCGCCGCCACTCGATTAAATTTTTTTAACCCCTAATCTGCCGACCGCCACCTACGTTATACTTATGTACACCTAATCTGCTGCCCCTAACACCGCCGACCCCTATATTATATTTATTAACCCCTAACCTGCCCCCCACAACGTCGCCGCCAGCTACCTACAATAATTAACCCCTAATCTGCCGACCGCAAAGAGCCGCCACCTACATTACAGGGAGTGCAGAATTATTAGGCAAATGAGTATTTTGACCACATCATCCTCTTTATGCATGTTGTCTTACTCCAAGCTGTATAGGCTCGAAAGCCTACTACCAATTAAGCATATTAGGTGATGTGCATCTCTGTAATGAGAAGGGGTGTGGTCTAATGACATCAACACCCTATATCAGGTGTGCATAATTATTAGGCAACTTCCTTTCCTTTGGCAAAATGGGTCAAAAGAAGGACTTGACAGGCTCAGAAAAGTAAAAAATAGTGAGATATCTTGCAGAGGGATGCAGCACTCTTAAAATTGCAAAGCTTCTGAAGCGTGATCATCGAACAATCAAGCGTTTCATTCAAAATAGTCAACAGGGTCGCAAGAAGCGTGTGGAAAAACCAAGGCGCAAAATAACTGCCCATGAACTGAGAAAAGTCAAGCGTGCAGCTGCCAAGATGCCACTTGCCACCAGTTTGGCCATATTTCAGAGCTGCAACGTCACTGGAGTGCCCAAAAGCACAAGGTGTGCAATACTCAGAGACATGGCCAAGGTAAGAAAGGCTGAAAGACGACCACCACTGAACAAGACACACAAGCTGAAATGTCAAGACTGGGCCAAGAAATATCTAAAGACTGATTTTTCTAAGGTTTTATGGACTGATGAAATGAGAGTGAGTCTTGATGGGCCAGATGGATGGGCCTGTGGCTGGATTGGTAAAGGGCAGAGAGCTCCATTCCGACTCAGACGCCAGCAAGGTGGAGGTGGAGTACTGGTTTGGGCTGGTATCATCAAAGATGAGCTTGTGGGGCCTTTTCGGGTTGAGGATGGATTCAAGCTCAACTCCCAGTCCTACTGCCAGTTTCTGGAAGACACCTTCTTCAAGCAGTGGTACAGGAAGAAGTCTGCATCCTTCAAGAAAAACATGATTTTCATGCAGGACAATGCTCCATCACACGCGTCCAAGTACTCCACAGCGTGGCTGGCAAGAAAGGGTATAAAAGAAGAAAATCTAATGACATGGCCTCCTTGTTCACCTGATCTGAACCCCATTGAGAACCTGTGGTCCATCATCAAATGTGAGATTTACAAGGAGGGAAAACAGTACACCTCTCTGAACAGTGTCTGGGAGGCTGTGATTGCTGCTGCTGCACGCAATGTTGATGGTGAACAGATCAAAACACTGACAGAATCCATGGATGGCAGGCTTTTGAGTGTCCTTGCAAAGAAAGGTGGCTATATTGGTCACTGATTTGTTTTTGTTTTGTTTTTGAATGTCAGAAATGTATATTTGTGAATGTTGAGATGTTATATTGGTTTCACTGGTAAAAATAAATAATTGAAATGGGTATATATTTGTTTTTTGTTAAGTTGCCTAATAATTATGCACAGTAATAGTCACCTGCACACACAGATATCCCCCTAAAATAGCTAAAACTAAAAACAAACTAAAAACTACTTCCAAAAATATTCAGCTTTGATATTAATGAGTTTTTTGGGTTCATTGAGAACATGGTTGTTGTTCAATAATAAAATTAATCCTCAAAAATACAACTTGCCTAATAATTCTGCACTCCCTGTATAGCTATGTACCCCTAATCTGCTGCCCCTAACACCGCCGACCCCTATATTATATTTATTAACCTCTAATCTATCCCCCTCAACGTCGCCTCCACCTGCCTACACTTATTAACCCCTAATCTGCCGAGCGGATCTCACCGCTACTATAATAAAGTTATTAACCCCTAATCCGCCTCACTAACCCTATAATAAATAGTATTAACCCCTAATCTGCCCTCCCTAACATCGCCGACACCTAACTTCAAACATTAACCCCTAATCTGCCGACCGAATCTCGCCGCTATTCTAATTAATGGATTAACCCCTAAAGCTAAGTCTAACCCTAACACTAACACCCCCCTAAATTAAATATAATTTAAATCTAACGAAATAAATTAACTCTTATTAAATAAATTATTCCTATTTAAAGCTAAATACTTACCTGTAAAATAAACCCTAATATAGCTACAATATAAATTATAATTATATTATAGCTATTTTAGGATTTATATTTATTTTACAGGTAACTTTGTATTTATTTTAACCAGGTACAATAGCTATTAAATAGTTAAGAACTATTTAATAGCTAAAATATTTAAAATAATTACAAAATTACCTGTAAAATAAATCCTAACCTAAGTTACAATTAAACCTAACACTACACTATCAATAAATTAATTAAATAAAATACCTACAATTACCTACAATTAAACCTAACACTACACTATCAATAAATTAATTAAATACAATATCTACAAATAAATACAATTAAATAAACTAACTAAAGTACAAAAAATAAAAAAGAACTAAGTTAGAAAAATATTACAACAATTTTAAACTAATTACACCTACTCTAAGCCCCCTAATAAAATAACAAAGACCCCCAAAATAAAAAAATGCCCTACCCTATTCTAAATTACAAAAGTTCAAAGCTCTTTTACCTTACCAGCCCTGAACAGGGCCCTTTGCGGGGCATGCCCCAAAGAATTCAGTTCTTTTGCCTGTAAAAAAACCACATACAATACCCCCCCCCCAACATTACAACCCACCACCCACATACCCCTAATCTAACCCAAACCCCCCTTAAATAAACCTAACACTACGCCGCTGAAGATCTTCCTACCTTATCTTCACCATACCAGGTTCACCGATCGATCCAGAAGAGCTCCTCCGATGTCATGATCCAAGTCCAAGCGGGGGGCTGAAGATGTCCATGATCCGGCTGAAGTCTTCATCCTATCCGGGAAGAAGAGTAGATCCGGACCAGCAACCATCTTCTTCCAAGCGGCATCTTCTATCTTCATCCGATGAGGACCGGCTTCATCTTGAAGACCTCCACCGCGGACCCATCTTCTTCTTCCGACGACTTCCCGACGAATGACGGTTCCTTTAAGGGACGTCATCCAAGATGGCGTCCCTCGAATTCCGATTGGCTGATAGGATTCTATCAGCCAATCGGAATTAAGGTAGGAAAATTCTGATTGGCTGATGGAATCAGCCAATCAGAATCAAGTTCAATCCGATTGGCTGATCCGATCTGCCAATCAGATTGAGCTTGCATTCTATTGGCTGATCGGAACAGCCAATAGAATGCGAGCTCAATCTGATTGGCTGATTCCATCAGCCAATCAGAATTTTCCTACCTTAATTCCGATTGGCTGATAGAATCCTATCAGCCAATCGGAATTCGAGGGACGCCATCTTGGATGACGTCCCTTAAAGGAACCGTCATTCGTCGGGAAGTCGTCGGTGAAGATGGATGTTCCGCATCGGCGGGATGAACACGGATCCTGAAGAAAGAAGATTGAATATGCCGTTGATAGAAGACTTCAGCCGGATCATGGACCTCTTCAGCTCCCGCTTGGATGAAGACTTCAGCCGGATCATGGACCTCTTCAGCCCCCCGCTTGGGCTTGGATCACGACATCGGAGGAGCTCTTCTGGATCGATCGGTGAACCTGGTATGGTGAAGATAAGGTAGGAAGATCTTCAGGGGCTTAGTGTTAGGTTTATTTAAGGGGGGTTTGGGTTAGATTAGGGGTATGTGGGTGGTGGGTTGTAATGTTGGGGGGGGGTATTGTATGTGTTTTTTTTACAGGCAAAAGAGCTGAATTCTTTGGGGCATGCCCCGCAAAGGGCCCTGTTCAGGGCTGGTAAGGTAAAAGAGCTTTGAACTTTTGTAATTTAGAATAGGGTAGGGCATTTTTTTATTTTGGGGGTCTTTGTTATTTTATTAGGGGGCTTAGAGTAGGTATAATTAGTTTAAAATTGTTGTAATTTTTTTCTAATGTTTGTAAATATTTTTTTATTTTTTGTAACTTATTTCTTTTTTATTTTTTGTACTTTAGTTAGTTTATTTAATTGTATTTATTTATAGGAATTGTATTTAATTTATTTATTGATAGTGTAGTGTTAGGTAACTTAGGTTAGGATTTATTTTACAGGTAATTTTGTAATTATTTTAACTATTTTAGCTATTAAATAGTTCTTAACTATTTAATAGCTATTGTACCTGGTTAAAATAAATACAAAGTTACCTGTAAAATAAATATAAATCCTAAAATAGCTATAATATAATTATAATTTATATTATAGCTATATTAGGGTTTATTTTACAGGTAAGTATTTAGCTTTAAATAGGAATAATTTATTTAATAAGAGTTAATTTATTTTGTTAGATTTAAATTATATTTAACTTAGGGGGGTGTTAGTGTTAGGGTTAGACTTAGCTTTAGGGGTTAATACATTTATTAGAATAGCGGTGAGCTCCTGTCGGCAGATTATGGGTTAATACTTGAAGTTAGGTGTCGGCAATGTTAGGGAGGGCAGATTAGGGGTTAATACTATTTATTATAGGGTTATTGAGGCGGGAGTGAGGCGGATTAGGGGTTAATACATTTATTATAGTAGCGCTCAGGTCCGGTCGGTAGATTAGGGGTTAATAAGTGTAGTTAGGTGGAGGCGACGTTGGGGGCGGCAGATTAGGGGTTAATAAATATAATATAGGGGTTGGCGATGTTAGGGCAGCAGATTAGGGGTACATAGGGATAATGTAGGTGGCGGGGGTGAACGGAGCGGCAGATTAGGGGTTAAAAATAATATGCAGGGGTCAGCGATAGCTGGGGCGGCAGTTTAGGGGTTAATAAGTGTAAGGTTAGGGGTGTTTAGACTCGGGGTACATGTTAGAGTGTTAGGTGCAGACGTAGGAAGTGTTTCCCCATAGCAAACAATGGGGCTGCGTTAGGAGCTGAACGCAGCTTTTTTGCAGGTGTTAGGTTTTTTTTCAGCTCAAACAGCCCCATTGTTTTCTATGGGGGAATCGTGCACGAGCACGTTTTTGAAGCTGGCCGCGTGCGTAAGCAACTCTGGTATCGAGAGTTGAAGTTGCGTTAAATATGCTCTATGCTCCTTTTTTGGAGCCTAACGCAGCCATTCTGTGGACTCTCAATACCAGAGTTATTTAAAAGGTGCGGCCAGAAAAAAGCCAGCGTTAGCTTTGCGGGTCGTTACCGACAAAACTCTAAATCTAGCCGTAACAAACCATATGCATGTAAAACGTTTAGCTGATTTAATTTACTTGATCAGGTTATATTGCAGGCAAGAGACTGAAAAAAATAAAATGTACACTATTCAATAACAATTTATAAACGTTATTGTCACTTGACTTATTCTGGTGTCAGCCAATAAGTATGTAAGCTACAGTTTTGTTCTTGGCCAGTCCTGACTACTTAAAAAAGTAAATAGCTTGTAGCAGTAGCATTAGCTACTAATTTAACTTTAAATTTAGCTGCTGTTTAACTGCTCCTCTGCTTGCCTGAAGACTCCCTTAATATCATGAATATCAGATGAAAGTCATTTTTTCATAAAAAAAATATGTATGGCTAAGCACATGCTTTACAATTAATATATGAATTAATTGAGCGTATGAAATAATTGATGAATGGAAAACATCATTGACATCTGTAAAGCAATGGGAATTACAATTACTGACTCTCATGCATGGCTCATGAATATGATGTGCTGGATTATGCCTTAAAATACTGTTCCTTATGTTTCCTTTCTATAATTTGCACTTTTAATAAACGCTGTAAAGTCTTCAATTAAACCAAGGTCTATAAAATAAACAATGCAGTTAAATTCAATTGAAATCAAACGGTATAATTTAGTGAATTACGAAATTGTCTAGCATGAATAACCCCTTAATGAATATTAAACTATACAAATCAAAATGTTGATAGATAAATGGATAGATAGATGATAGATAGAAATATAGATAATAGATAGACAGACAGGCAGAAGATAGACAGAATATAGATTGATAGACAGAAGATAGATTGATAGATAGATAGATAGATAGATAGATAGATGATAGATAGATAGATAGATAGATATAGATAGATAATAGATAGATAGACAGACAGGCAGAAGATAGACAGAAGATAGATAGATAGATAGATAGATAGATACATTTCCAGGTGTTGCTTGAGATTTCATTGTATTTACAGCTTGTTGACATTATTTCTTTTTTTATTCAGACCATGTTCATGCATTGAATCAGTATTTTATGATGTATATAAGTACTGAAGCTATCACCTACACAGGTGGTCTACAGGTGGTATATTACTCATCTTCCTTGCTCAGAAGTTCTGATGCCTGAAAAGCATTATATTCAGTTCATGACATTACTGGGAACTGATGATACATTGATGATTCCAGATGAAGAAATTCCAAGGTTGTTCTTTTCAAATTCAGATACCTTGGCAGCTAATTTAGCATTGCAATTGTCACCCTCTTGTTTGTGGACAGCGGGCTCCCCCAGCATACTCTAATGCAGGCTCTCACATTATTATCTCACTTATACCTCATGCCTCCTGCTTTACACTGTTTGAAAAGACAGTTTTCACTGTTTAACCTTTCATAGCACCTGTAAATATCCTTCTTATTGGTTGACTATAACGTTTTAAAGGGGTAGGGAAATAAGCAGTACTTTTGCAAGGCAGCTCACAATGTAAAGGTACAGTAAACAATTTGTACCTACAATTGTTTTTCTGCAACCTACCAATAGATTAACATGTCAGAGACTGAATGTTGTAAGATACATATTGTTTGCTGCAGTTGTATTTCAATGCTCAAACTACACCCACCACTTTTGGTTTTTCGAGTAGCAAATTGAGACTTGAGTCTAGAGAATACAGGGCTTGCCACTGCTATTGTGTTAACAAAATCTCCATTATTTAGCTTCAGCAGAAAAGATCATATGTGGCAGGGTTAGGCATGTGAAGTCTTGTATGTGCTCTTTCAATTTTCTTATATTACACGAAAAGAAGGAAAAATAATAAAAGTATATTGCAAATTATTTGTACTGTGTGTAATTAGCATTTTATATTACAGCCTCTAAGTGTCCTTTAATACTTTGGTCTAAATTCCACTCTGTCACAAACAAAAACATTCCAAACTTTTTGTGCAGCCTGACTACACAAATTTTTCATGTGAGCTTACCAGACATGACTTATTAAGTACTGTTATATATTCATTAATTATAAAATACTGAAAAAATATTAATAATGAATGTATATAATTATAATAGATGTTCTTAAACATTCTAAAAAAATCAATAGAATATATATGCATATTTTTTCTATATTTTATATTTAATATTTACTTACTGCACCCTTAAGATAACTATTTCTTCATGTGTGCTAAAACAACACTGCGTTACACCTACAGTGTCTATATACAGTATCTATACATGTGTATATATGTGTTTATATGTATGAATATATGCATATACATATATTAACACATAAATACACAAGTATATACTTATATATGCACAACCCCAATTCTGAAAAAGTTGGGATAGTATTGAAAAGGCAAAAAAAAAAAAAAAAATTCACCCTGTACTATATTAAAAACACAATATTAACACATTATTTAAAGTTTTACTTTGTGAATTTAATGTATTTTTTAAAATATACACTAATTTCAAATCTGATGACTGCAACACACTCCAAAAAAGTAGGAACAGTCGACTGTTTACCACTGTGTAACATCACCTTTTCTTTTAATAACACTTTTGGGCACTGTTGGTTAAGTTAGCAAGCAAACTACACACAAACAGCATTGTGAGCTGCTGGTGCAACGCCGCCCCCTGCAGACTCATGGCCAATCGGCCGCCAGCAGGGGGGTGTCAATCAACCCGATCATACTCGATCAGGTTGAATTGTGGTGATCTCTATCGGCCTCTGTTGTTTCTGGCGAGTCTGAAGACTCGCCAGAAACACGGGCCCTCCATTCGGATCTTGATAGATAGGCCCCATAGATATACTATAGCCCTTTTCAGTCAAATACATGGCCATATACAAAATATATTTAAACCCTTATAAAAAAAAATATTAATATTTTTATGAATTATTTTTCTCAGATAGTGTATATATGATTGAAACTGTTTATTTTAATATATGTTTGTTATGTTTGGTGCACATTTATTTTTAAGCCTTAGCATATACGTAAAGTCTTCAGTCACGCTGACAGGCGTTAAATTCTATTGCCATCGATCGATCGTGTTTATGATTTTTATGAATATTAATAATTAATAAAAAATTACAATTATTATGAAATATTAATATTTAATCCAGATTAATCATAACTAAGTTCTGACAGGTGTAATATTATGAACACAATTAATATATTTATACAGTAACAAGGGCTTAATTATGATTAAATATATTAGAAATGTATTACAATACTAAAGTGCAAAACAAGCTATAGAGATATTTAGGTTAATTCAGCTGTGACCAAATCATCTATTACACTATGAATATGAGCACAATATTGTATAGTGAAGCAAAATATCGATTAGAATGAAAATAACATTGAATACTACAGCTAAGATTTTCTAGAACAATTCAAATTAAACAATAATATTAACACATAGTCAGTAGTAGTCAGTGTATTGAAATGTCACCTAAAATGATTTCAGTGTCAGAGCAGGAGTGTAGTTCCGCAGCCTAGAAAAAGCAGGAAGCACAAATGCTCCAAAAGCTTGCCAGCCCATCTAGTACTGAAGACTTGCCCCCTCCTTTGCTCATCAGCCAATGAAATCATTAGGGTGGGGTTGACAGTTCTCATTGCTTAATCAGCTTGCCCTCCACTTGTGAGTTAATATGAGTTAATTCCTTTAATGTTAAAATATAATAAAATAGTCTGTCGGCATTTAGCAATGTCAGGCGGACATGATTCACTACAGCGAATCATGTCCGTCCTCCGCTTGACAATTCGGCCCCTTGGTATCATGTACTGGGTATCAAATATACATTGTAATATATTGTATGGGAAAAGCAGGACCAGCACACACTTGACCAAATGTCCTGTATAGCTTAAATCGAATGGAGTGTGGTGCACACCTGATGGACCTCCCTTTCCAGGGTCCTGTAACATGCAGCAAAAAAGAACACTCAGGTGGCACTCAAACACACAATAAGGTCACGCCTGACCTAATGAACATATTAACCATTTCTAACATCTATTATAGAGTCTAGTTGACTATATAACTTTATTCAGCCCAAATAATGTAATAGGCTTGATACAAATGATATACTGTTTAGACTTTATTATATAGTATATATAGCAACTTGCTGCACTTGTTTTTAATCAGATGATTTTTTTCACAGCAGGAGGGTAAGGGGTTAATAATAGATGTTAGAAATGGTTAATATGTTCATTAGGTCAGGCGTGACCTTATTGTGTGTTTGACCCCTCCCCATGGCTTAGTGATTGGTTACCTACGTACATAAATGTTTGAGTTTTTTCATTATAGGTTAGCTTGATAAAGGGGCAGGAGCCCCGAAACGTTGCTCAGTTTAATAAAGGCACTGTTGCCATATTCTGAGTGCCACCTGAGTGTTCTTTTTTGATACATTATAATATAAATATATATGTAAGCACCACAAGTCTCTAAACCAGTTAGCCTCTCGCAACATAGTATTCAAAACATTACACTGTGTACAGTGCACGGTGAGTGGTGAAAAATATTGTATAAGAAAAAGAGCGCAGACCGCTCATATCCAGCAAAGGGCTATTTACTGAAATTTTCTACAAAAATGACAGTCCTGGGCTTCTTTCGGCTCTGATCTCAGTTAGAGACCATGCTTATAAAAGAGAAGCAAATTAGCACATTTAAATATTTTATGAATTAAAAAAGGTTAAAGAGATGAAACTGTCATGATTCAGATAGAGTATGCAGCTGTAATGTGTACATTTGCTTATAAACTGGATACCATTTTAAGCATTTATTTTTTGATGTTTAGTATCCTGGTCCTCTCTTGCTCCCACTCTCTTTTTTGGTACCTTGAATTATTGTAAACTATCAGTTTCTTTTTTGTTGCAGCACAAGATTTATGATTGATTATTCCATTTTGATGCATTAACTTCACCTGACAGTTTTGTTACAAATTTCAGTAAATAGCCCTGTGCTGGATATGAGGGGTCTGTGTGCTCTTTTTCTTTTACATTATAATATATACACACATTAACTATGGGTAGTTGGTTATCCTAGTAATCCTTATTGACTGGTACATTTATACAGCACTGATACAAATGCTAGAATGACCATTGAAACAAATAAAGGGGACTTTTATTCATGAGATATAAAATACTTCATACTGAAATCTCCTTTATTTGTTTCAAACATTGCTGCACTGAGCTGCTCAGGCAGCCCAAGGCAGATCACTGTTTGATGAGAGGTGACATTTCTACCTCTAAGCCAATAGCGTGCAAAAAAATCCGGTGCCACAGGGCAACAAGCCGGATTTCCTGCATGGCTATTGGCTAAGTGGTGAAAACGTCAAAACAGCATTCTTCTGTTGGCTGTCTGAACGCTTTAAACAAATAAAGGAACTTGCATCATGAAGTATTTTATACTTCATAAATGAAAGTCTCCTTTATTTGTTCCAATGGTCAATCCAACGTTTCACAAATGCTAGGATCGAGTTTCACTTTAAAGGTACAGTCAAGTCAAAATTAAACTTTCATTAATCAAATAGAGCATGCAATTTTAAACATCTTTCCAATTTACCTCCATTAACAAAATGTGCACA
The DNA here is from genome assembly GCF_027579735.1 of Bombina bombina. Classification (NCBI taxonomy): domain Eukaryota; kingdom Metazoa; phylum Chordata; class Amphibia; order Anura; family Bombinatoridae; genus Bombina; species Bombina bombina. The sequence continues at coordinate 1,107,343,137 of NC_069504.1, read as the reverse complement.
TTCTTTTCATATTTATACTTTTTTAGTCACCAGCTTCTACTGAGCATGTGCAAGAATTCACAGAATATACATATATCAATTTGTTATTGGCTGATGGCTTTCACATGGTATAGGAGAAGTGGAAATAGACATAACTTTGAAATTTGTGGGATACTCATAAAAATCGACTTCTCATATGCACAAGTTATTTCATGAAACATCACAGTCCCCATGACAAGTTAAGAATTGTTTCTTAAATACAGAATAGTCATGGAGTATGGACTTTCATATACTGACCCAGCATGTGTTAATTAATTCTTGGGTGCAACATGGTTCATGGCTTCCTGTGAATATAAGTTCTCAAGACTTAATGTCTCCCTCACCACTGAGTTTTGGTTCTTGAAAACTGTTGTTCCCTAGACAGAAAACCTTTGAAGGTGATTTCATTAGTAGATCTTAATCTTTAGAAGATGAGTGAAAAAGGGGTCTTCTGAGGTAATTTTTTTTTACAATTTGAGCAAATGAATTCCCTAATAAATAAGTTATTTCATATATATAGACATGTAAAGTTTTACTCACAAATAGCGTAACACTTTAAATTTTTATAAACATAACAGGTTATGCAGTAAACACAATGTTTCAGTTTTACGTGGTATATAAACTGTATTTAGGTACACAGTGAGAGATTTTCATGAACATAATTGTAATTTTATAGGACACAATACTGGTCATTAGTAACTTCTTACATTTTTTTACCAGAAACTTATAACAAAAGATCCATAAGTAACATTGGCAAGCACCTATAAGTGTTTGTTATTTATTTCTTATAAGCGAAAAGGAAACTACATAAGAGCGGGTTTATATGTTGCTATTAAAGTATTCTTCCCAAATGAATGAATGAATGAGTAACTTGTATAGCGCTACACCGCAAACTAAATCTCCTCAAGGCACTTTTCAGCAAGAAGCAGCCTGAGCCTTCAGAAAAGGTGGGCCTTGAGCTTCTTCCTGAAGGCTAGATGATTTTCTTCTGAGCGGGTGTCCGTGGGTAGTGCATTCCATAGCCAGGGTCTTTGGACTGTGAAATTAATAAAGATCATATTAGGAAAATCCTCCATTTGTGTATTGTTATTATTATATTGGTACTTCTCTAATGATCTTGCGTTAGGGTTAAAAAGCAGCGTTAAGGGGTCCTAACGCTGCTTTTTAACACCCGCTGGTATAACGAGTCTGGTAGGTACAGGTGTACCGCTCACTTTTTTTCTGAGATTTTAGCATACCGCAAATCCCCTTACGTCAATTGCGTATCCTATATTTGTAATGGTATTTGCCTAACGCCGGTATTACGATCTCTTTAAAAAGTGAGCGGTACAGCTTCTACCTCCAAGACTCCTACCACATTTTAAAGTCAGTAGTTAAGAGTTTTATGGGCTAACGCTGTAACATAAAACTCCTAACTAAAGTACTATAAAGTACACTAACACCCATAAACTACCTATTAACCCCTAAACCGAGGCCTCCCCCACATCACAAACACTATAATAAAATTATTGAACCCCTAATCTGTCGACCGGACATCGCCGCCACTGTAATAAATGTATTAACCACTAAACCGCCACACTCCGCCTCGCAAACACTAGTTACATTTTATTAACCCCTAATCTGCCCCCCCCAACGTTGCCGCAATTATATTAAATTTATTAACCCCTACTCTGCCGCCGCCAACGTCGCTGCAACTATAATAAATATATTAACCCCTAAACCTAAGTCTAACCCTAACCCCCCCTAACTTAAATATAATTTAAATACATCTAAATAAATTATTCCTGTTTAAAACTAAATACTTACCTATAAAATAAACCCTAAGATAGCTACAATATAACTAATAGTTAAATTGTAGCTATCTCAGGGTTTATTTTTATTTTACAGGCAACTTTGTATTTATTTTAACTAGGTACAATAGTTATTAAATAGTTATTAACTATTTAATAACTATCTAGCTAAAATAAGTACAAATTTACCTGTAAAATAAACCCTAACCTAAATTACAATTACACCTAACACTATACTATCCTTAAATTAATTACATAAAATACCTACAATTAATTACAATTAAACTAAATTACGAAAAACAACAAACACTAAACTACAGAAAATAAAAAATAAATTACAGATATTTTAAACTAATTACACCTAATCTAATCCCCCTAACAAAATAAAAAATCCCCCCAAAATAAAAAAAAATCCCTACCCTATACTAAATTACAAATAGCCCTTAAAAGTGCCTTTTGCGGGGCATTGCCCCAAAGTAATCAGCTCTTTAACCTGTAAAAAAAAAATACAATCCCCCCCAACATTAAAACCCACCACCCACACATCCAACCCTACTCTAAAACCCACCCAACCCCCCCTTAATAAAACCTAACCCCCTGAAGATCACTCTACCTTGAGTCGTCTTCACCCAGCCGGGCACAAGTGGACCTCCAGACCAGCAGAAGTCTTCATCCGATCCGGCCAGAAGAGGAAATCCAGACCATCAGAAGTCTTCATGCAGGCGACATCTTCTATCTTCTTCCATCCGGAGCGGACCGGGTCCTTCTTGAAGACATCCGACGCGGAGCATCCACTTCCATCAAAGATGGCGTCCCTTCAATTTCCGATTGGCTGATAGAATCCTATCAGCCAATCGGAATTAAGGTAGGAAAAATCCTATTGGCTGATGCAATCAGCCAATAGAATTGAGCTCGCTTTCTATTGGCTGATTGGAACAACCAATAGAATGCGAGCTCAATCCTATTAGCTGATTGGATCATCCAATAGGATTGAACTTCAATTCTATTGGCTGATTGCATCAGCCAATAGGATTTTTGCTACCTTAATTCCAATTGGCTGATAGGATTCTATCAGCCAATCGGAATTGACAGGAAGTCATCTTGGATGACGTCACTTAAAGGAACCTTCATTCTTCAGTCGCCGTTGGATGGAAGAGGATGCTCCACGTCGGATGTCTTCAAGATGGATCCGCTCCGCTCCGGATGGAAGAAGATAGAAGATGCCGTCTGGATGAAGACTTCTGCTGGTCTGGATGTCCTCTTCTGGCCGGATCGGATGAAGACTTCTGCCGGTCTTGAGGTCCACTTGTGCCTGGCTGGGAGAAGACGGCTCAAGGTAGGGTGACCTTCAGGGGGTTAGTGTTAGGTTTTATTAAGGGGGGATTGGGTAGGTTTTAGAGTAGCGTTGGGTGTGTGGGTGGTGGGTTTTAATGTTGGGGGATTGTAATTTTTTTTACAGGTAAAAGAGCTGATTACTTTGGGGCAATGCCCCTCAAAAGGCCCATTTAAGGGCTATTTGTAATTTAGTATAGGGTAGAGATTTTTTTTTATTTTGGGGGGCTTTAGATTAGGTGTAATTAGTTTAAAATATCTGTAATTTCTTTTTTATTTTCTGTAATTTAGTAATTTTGTTTTTCGTTATTTAGTTTATTTAATTTAATTGTAATTAATTGTAGGTATTTTATGTAATTAATTTAAGGTTAGTGTAGTGTTAGGTGTAATTGTAACTTAGGTTAGGGTTTATTTTACAGGTAAATTGGTACTTATTTTAGCTAGGTAGTTATTAAATAGTTGTATATTGTACCTAGTTAAAATAAATACAAAGTTGCCTGTAAAATAAAAATAAATCCTGAGCTAGCTACAATGTAATTATTAGTTATATTGTAGCTATCTTAGGGTTTATTTTACAGGTAAGTATTTAGTTTTAAATAAGAATAATTTATTTAGATGTATTTAAATTATTTTTAAGTTAGGGGGGTTAGGGTTAGGGTTAGACTTAGGTTTAGGGGTTAATAAATTTATTATAGTGGCGGCGACATTGGGGGGGCAGATTAGGGTTTAATAAATATAATGTAGGGTTCGGCGATGTTGGGGGCAGTAGATTGGGGGTTCATAGGTATAATGTAGGTGGCGGCGGTGTCCGGAGCGGCAGATTAGGGGTTAATAATATAATGCAGGTGGTGATGATGTCGGAGATGGCAGATTAGGGGTTAATAAGTGTAAGATTAGGGGTGTTTAGACTCGGGGGTCATGTTAGGGTGTTAGGTCAAATTCTATGTTTCTATCTGTAAAGGAATTTAAAAATGCCTGGGACATGCATAAGGCTATCCTAAGGAAAAAGTAACATGTAATAAGGGTAGACTTGATGGGCCTTTTTGGTCAAATTCTATGTTTCTATGTTTCTGTAAAGGTGCAGACGTAAAAAGTATTTCCCCATAGGAAACAATGGGGCTGCGTTAGGAGCTGAACGCTGCTTTTTTGCAGGTGTTAGGTTTTTTTCAGCTGGCTCAGCCCCATTGTTTCCTATGGGGAAATCGTGCATGAGCACGTTCAGCCAGCTTACCGCTGACTTAAGCCACGCTGGTATTGAGGTGAGATGTGGAGCTAAATTTTGCTCAATGCTCACTTTTCTGAGGCTAACGCCAGGTTGCAGAAAACTCGTAATACCAGCACCGCACACCATTACCGACAAAAACTCGTAATCTAGCCAAAAGTGTTTGTGATTAGGGATTTCCATTCATTGAGAGAAGGTATAACAGCTGATTTCCAATGTTTTGGAATTAACCTCCTAGCACAATTTAACATAATTAAGAGTAACCTATATCTTAGTTTACATTTAATTTTTGGGAGATTGTTCATTAGGATAATAGTAGGGTTAAATGGTATTACTATATCCAAGGTTTGTTCAGCAGCTTTTTTTTAATCTCTTGCCAGTATTGCATGATGGTAGGGCATGTCCACCAAATATGTTGAAAATCCCCCACTCCTCCACGTTTTCTCCTGCATGGGGTATTTGTGTTTTTAAATATAACTGCCAATCTGGCAGGTGTGTAATACCATCAATATAGAAGTTTGAGGTTTGTCTCTAATTGGGCAATAGAGGAGGTGTTACTACTCATGTTTGTGAAGACCTTGGTCCATTCTTTTGGTGATATCTGTGTTTGTAAGTCATTTGGCCATTTGGAAGTGTAATTAGGTAGGCTTCTAGAGTGATGGTCAAGGAGTATTTTATAAATAAGGGACAATGAACCTTTAGAGCATGTAGTTGAGTTGCAAACTGTCTCAAATAACGTTAAAGGTCTGTGAAATTAAGTGTTGTTAGCATGTGAAGTAATATAGTGGTTAATTTGAAAATATCTAAACCAAGGAGCAAAATATTTACCATAATATTACTGTAAATCTGATTTGGTTTTGAGTTTACCATTTGATAAGGTGTATGACATGGGATTGTATCTTGTAATTTTAACATGTGCAAGAAAGGTTTGGTAGGAGATATCTGTATTTCTGGATTGTCTTTTAGTGGTGTCAATGGGGATGGGGTGGATGAGATGTTTGGGGATTTAATTATATATTTATCCCAGGTGTCAAAAGTTAATTTAGAGATTGTAGTTGTTAATGGGCCTAATGATCCATGTATTTCTCGGATCCAACAACTTTTTGAAGGTGAGCTTTATATGTGATGAATTCGCCTCTGAGTGTACATTTATGTGGATCCCACACTGTGAAGGGATTTGTTACCGAATTTGTGTTAATGTCAAAGCATTCTATCATTGTGTTGGATAGTTTATCAACAAAGGGTTTATGTGATCAAAGATATTCGTCCAAGTGCCATTGAAATGGGTTTGTGGGTGTATTGGGCCAATTAATTTGTACAGAGACAGCTGAGTGGTCTGACCATGCTGTGGGTATAATGACAGAATCCATTATTAGAGAGAGACCAGATTGATTAGTCAGGTCGTAATCTATCCTACTGTAGGAGTTTGATGGATGAGAATAGAATGTGTAATCTCTAGATAGTGGATGTACAAATCTCCATATATCGTACAGATTGTGGTCTTTCAGGTTTTTCCATAAATAGGAGGACGTACGTTTCCAGATTTTGGACACTGGGTTAGAGTTATCGATTTGTGGCTGGAATGGAAAATTAAAGTCTCCTCTTATATAAACTGGTCCTTTAGAGATATCCAGTATTCTGTGAAAAAGTGATCTAAAAAAGGGAATGTGATTGGTATTGGGTGTGTAAACATTAATCAATGTGATTGGTCTGCCATACATGAGACCTGAGATTCCTAAGAATCTGCCATCATTATCTTTCATTATTTGTGATAATGTGAAAGGGATATGTTTACAGAGTAGGTTGCTAACTCCACAATGTTTCGTGGTTGCAGTACTATGAAAATGCTGAGTATAGTGCATTCTAAAGTATTTAGGGATTTCAGTATTTTTAAAATGTGGCTCTTGGAGGAAGAGAATATCTACCCGTTTCTTAAATAAATCTGAGAGGGCTTGGACCATTTACATGGAGAGTTGAACCCTTTTAAATTCTGAGTTACATATGAATAGGATTCTTTTAAGATTCCATTTAAAGTTTTACAAATAAGTTTACCAGAAATAGAATAACATTGTGTCCATACCATAAGTATAGTATAAACATTGATTTGAGTAGGTTACAGCGTATGACAACAATAAACTTAACAAATAAAAATGAACAAAATAAACTTAATGAACATAAATAATAACAGCATTAAGAGCCCGGCACATTTTGCCAGAGGAGGCGGTTCAGGCAGTTTGTTTCAAACCTCAGTTACTGAATACACAAACAAACAAACAATGGGGGGTAAAGGGTAGGGAGCAAGTGAAGCATATGATGAATATAGGGTACATTATGATGAAGGGGCACATGTTCATCTAAAGTCCATTCCAGTATGAGAATAACAGAGTTAGGAAAGACAAACTTAAGTCTCAGGTTTATGGTTGAGTAACCTAACAAAGTCTTTGAGTTTTCAGTTTTCAAATGATTTTTCCATATCTAAAGTTCTTTCTAGGGGGACTATGAATTGTAGGCCAAATCTCAATAGGTACTAACATGTGTTTTACTAATGTGAGATGGTTGAGAATGTACGTTGATGTATTGTTACTCTCTGTTAGATGATCAGAGTTGAGTTTCAGTGTTGTCCTCTTCAAATCAGAGTTACCACCAGCATACGTACAGTAAGTATTAGTGGTATAACAGAATGTTCCTTTAATGTTTAAGGTTTGGATTAAGACTTCGATCAAGGAGGTTTAGGTTGTGACAGTCCTAGATTTGTATGTGTCATATCTTTAGAGGTTGCAGATTACTGTGTTTGTTTCATCGAAATTGTAGACCATGTATGGGTGTTATCTTGATTTTAGTTTCTAGGAGGTTCAGACGCTGATAATGTGTGCAAATCCAGGCTCAAGGCCTCACAAAATCTCTGTACATCTGATGAGTGCCTGCAAATCAAGCGTCTATCTTCATGCATAACCAATAAGTGCATTGGAAAGCCCCACCTGTATGGGATTTGTCTTTTTCGTAATAGCTGGGTGAGAGGTGAGAATTATTTCCTCTTTTGTAAAGTCCTTTGTGAAAGGTCTGCATAAATCTGGATAACTGTATCTCAAAATCTAATTGGTTGTTTTTTCCTGGATAAGTTGAGAAGTTCTTTCTTACCTCTGTAGTTTTTAAACTTGTTAATGATATCTCTAGGTGGTTCAGAATCAGGAGGTTTAGCTCTTAATGCTCTGTGAGCTCTGTCCCAAGGTATTTCATCTTGTGAAGAGTTGCCTTTGACGTGTAGAAACAGAGCAGGTAGGTATGTGGGCAGACCCGATTCAGGAACCTCCCTTATACGGAGGTTTTTCCTCCTACTTCTGTTTTCTAAATCTTCTATTCTGTTATGTAAGGTATTCATGGTTGTTATATGAATCCACTTGGGATTGTAGTTCATGGAATTCCTCTCTCATATTATCGTCTCCATCTTCCAAAGCTTCAACTCGAAAGCCCAGAGTATTAATGTCTTATTTTAGGTCTATTAATTCTTCACGGATACATGCTCTGACTATATCTGCAATCTCCTGTTTAGAAGGCAAGGTAAACAATATTGTAGATTGGATTTGTACCATTTCTTGCAGTGATATATTCGCCTGAGTATTTTAAGTTGGGGAAGGTATCTTTAAAGATGAAGAATTTTGAGAGGTAGATAGAGGAGGTCCTTCTGTGGTATGAAAAAAAGTTGCCACTGATTGTCGCACTGGCGTTGCTTTAGGTAATTTGTCTTGTTTCCCTGCCCTTTTTGAGGCCATGATAAACTTGGATTTCTTGAAGGGTATATCAGTATGGCTGTTTTGTAAAAGTTGGATCCTTTTAACTTTAAGTAATGTCAGCCTAGGGTTATTGTACCGTAGATAATATACCAAAATTATAAGACTGTCTTCCAATCCTAGTAGTTTTATAGGATGTGAGAATCCTGTATACAGAGAGGTCTGATCAGTGAGAAATTCCCTCTATGTAAATTGTGGCCTATTCCCTGTATTTGGCATTTCAGGCTCCTTCAGGGCTGTGTATGTACACTAGATATTGGTATTTATATAGACCCGGATGTATAATTGCTATGCGTTATTAATCTCTTTTGTGTTGGAGGGGACAGATTTATAGAGAGTCCATTAAATCTGTGTTTGTTGTATCCCTCTTTGCTAGGAGCGGGTGATGTAATATGTGCATGATGGCTATAATTTGTGGAACTCAGCCGAGAGGTTTACTCGCTCTGTGTCTATTGTACAGGAGATGCAGTCTATTGTTTTTACTTACGCATCCAAGTTGTGGCGAGTTATTCTCTGATGCGTCTGGGGAAATTCAGGCTGCACCGTTGCGTTCTTTCCTTTGATTAGGCTAGGCCCAACTCTCTCTGTTTGGGAGTTCCATGACATCTGATACTTTCCTAATCTCCCGTTTCACAGTGATGGGAGTGAGTGATACCGTTGCGTGCAGCGCACATTCCGGTTAACAGTGATATATTTTTTCCCCTTCAGGAGTCATTATTTATTGCTTTTGTACCCCTTTGTAGTGACTGCCTACATGGAGCTGAGGATTTATGCGGCCATCTTAACCGCTACCGGCTCCAACCCCCGCCCCCCCCGTAACATAACTGTTCCCCTTTCATTTCTACTACTATTTAAAGGGATAGGAAACCCCAAAAATTCATAGACAGAGCATGCAAATTATTATTTTTAATCAAATTGGCTTTGTTCCCATGCTATTCTTTGTTGAAGAGATATCTAGGTAGGCGTCGGGAGCACCGCATGGCAGTAAGTGGTGCTGCCATCTAGTGCTCTTCCAAATAGATAACATTCTTACAGACCTGCTGCCATCTAGTGCTCCAGACACGTGCACGCTCCTGAGCTTGCATCTTTGCTTTATTAACAAAAAATACAAAGAGAATGAAAATTTGGAAATAGAAGTAAATTAGAAAGTTGTTTAAGATGGAATACTTTTCTAGAGACCATGCTTATAAAAGAGAAGCAAATAAGCATATTTAAATATTTTATAAATTAAAAGGTTAAGATAAAGCGCTTTACACTGATATTGAAACTAACAACAAATTCTTAAGACCGATTTCTTACTGGCTGCAAATCTCACAGCTATACTGAGTGACCATGACTTGTCTTTAAAACCAAACAATAAATTCAGGGCATGAGCATTTGTCTCTCCAAAAAAAATAAAATATGATGAACTTTAATATACAACTTATAGATACAACAAAGAGAATAGTTAGACGTATTTACAGATGTGATGGAGATTAGAGTCAGCGGTGGCTTGTATGACACTGAGACGCTACACGCCATATTTGAGCTACGGTAGAGTTTGAATTATGGAGCACAGACCAGGCACAGCATATGTGCATATGCTGCTGAAACAGTGATTTTGCTAGAAGCATTTTTGATCATGAAAGTATATTGCAAAAAGTTTGAAAAGCAACCATGCACGTCTTAAGTTTGACTGTTCTTTCTTGATTAAGAAAATACAAACTATAAGATTCATTGCTGAAGGACTCTCGCCTAGATTACGAGTTTTGTGCTTTAGAGGGTGCAAAACGAACGCAACAAAAGTTGTGTTCTTTCAACCACCATAGTACTGCCATTACGAGTTTCTGAAAAGCCTCCTTGTGCATGCGATATGGTGGCGATAATCTCCATACCGCACAAAATCCAAGGGCTGCTTTGACGTGCTTGTGCACGCTTTCCCCATAGACAATGGGGAGAGAGTGTTAGAAAAAAAAATAACACCTGAAGCGCGGAATGAAAAGCTCTGTAACAAAACCCCACTGATTTCTATGGGGGAAAAAAGTTAAGTTTAAACCTAGCACCCTAGCATAAACCCCTAGTCTAAACACCTCTAATCCGCTGTCCCCGACATCTCTGACACCTAAATAAAGTTATTAACCCCTAATCTGCCGCTCCTGACATTGCTGCCACTAATAAAAGTTATAAACCCTTATTCCGCTGCTTCCAAGACATCTCTGCCACTAATAAATGTTATTAACCCCTATTCTGCCGCTCCCTGACAACGCTGCCACTATAATAAATTTATTAACCCCTAAACCTCTGGCCTTCCACATCACTGCCGCTAAATAAACCTACTAACCCCTAAACCGCCAGCCCCCCACATCGCAAAAAACTAAATTAAACTATTAACCCCTAAACCTAACAATCCCCTAACTTTATATTAAAATTACAATATCTCTATCTTAAAATAAATAAAAACTTACCTGTGAAATAAAAAAAAAACTAAGTTTAAACTATAAATTAACCTAACATAACTATTATACTAATCTATTATACTAAAATTAAAATAACTACCAATAAAAAAAACTAAATTACACATTAAAAAAAACCTAACACTGGCTAAAAAAATGTAAGTCTAAAACTACAAAAGTAAAAAATACTAAACTATGAAAAATATCAAACGAAATTATCAAAAATAAAAACAATTGCCCCTAATCTAATAGCCCTATAAAAAATAAAAAGCCATCCCAAAATAAAAAAAACCCTAGCCTAGAATAAACTACCAATAGCCCTTAAAGGGGCCTTTTGAAGGGCATTGCACTAAAAAAATCAGCTCTTTTACCTGGAAAAAAATACAAAGACCCCCCAACAGTAAAACCTACCACCCAACCAACCCTCAAAATAAAAAACCTTTTACATTGTCATGAAAAGAGCATTCAGCTCTTTAACTTAAAGCCCAAAACCCTAATCTAAAAAAAAAAACACCCAAAAAGATAAAAAAAAAACTAACACTAACCCCTGAAGATCCACTCATAGTTTCTGAAGTCCGGACATCCATCTTCATCCATTCGGTGCGAAGTCTTCACCCATAAACTACCTATACTATGTACTATGTAACGCTTTAGTTATGAGTTTTGTGAGACATTTTTGTTACACAAAATCCACAACTACTGCTCTCAGATAGCGGTATGATCGTGTCGGTATAGGCTGTAACGCAAGCTTTTTAGCCTCACCGCACAACCTGTAATACCAGCGCTATGGAAATCCCACACACAAATGTCATTTTTTTGAGTGTGGGATTGACATTGCTTTACAAGCTAAAATGCTTGCGGTATAAAGGTTGCGTTACTGTTTTTACGCTGAAATTGCCATTTTTTCAGCGTTAAAACCGTAACGCAAAACTCGTAATCTAGGTATATATGAATACTGACATGAAGGATCACATTTCATATTCTTATACTGCCACCTAGTGGATTTTAAAAGAATATGGCATCCCATTATATTCCAATAACATTCACAGTTTTTATCAGTAGTAATATTATTTAAACCTCTGTCCATATTTCCTTTTGAAATGGAAGCTTAATTATCCCATAGGATATCCGTATGCAAATCACAGGTATTGCTGAATTACAATATAGTTTCCTTGTCACTTCAGTTGGAACTTGCTTCTATGACTTAACCACCCTTTCTATACAGAAGTGATTCGGGAGATTATTGTTGAATCTTCTACCTTCCAGTTTGATTTCATAACCTCATTTTCTGAAGTTGCTCTTTTTGTAAATTATTATTATTAGGTTTTTATTATACATATTTATAAAATGGGTGACACAACCTTGTTCTGTGGTTTGCCCTATTTTACAGACTTTAATAGGTCTAATGATCAAAAACGCACTGGCATAGAGAGAGTTGAAATCCTGCAAAATCTTTGACGGCATTTTTTTTAGCATTTTATTTTTGGGGGACTTTCACAAAAAAAATTCTATACAATAATAGAGAATTTCCTTTTAAAGAGGCTTACATGTTATTTTTGAGAAAGCCTGTGTGACTAAACAACTGCTGTATATGTTTCATCTACTGGCACGTCACCACATGGCCTGGGGCTCTAGTAAGATACTGTGCTTACTATAGACTTGCTGAGTTAACAGCATTATGCTATTCCAGTCGGAAGTTACACACCAAGGAACTCCTTTGACTCTATATACTGAGCCTTTAAAGGGATAATAAACCCCCATTTTTTTCTTTTATGATTCGGATAGAGCATGCAATTTTAAGCAACTTTCTAATTTACTCCTATTATCAATTTTTCTTCGTTCTCTTGGTATCTTAATTTGAAAAAGCAGGAATGAAAGCTTAGGATCCGGACTATTTTGCTGTCTCCTACTATTTAAAGGAACACAAATTTAATACTATTGGCTGTATGAGATTGCTTGTTAAAAATATATACAACTGTTGTGAAAATTAACCCTCTCATTGTAAACACTTATATGCAATATAATTACATGGAGTCTATCTGTGATTTATAACCATAAACATTCTGCTAAATATGTGACCACACTAAGTGAACATAATAATTGAACAAGAGGAACGCCTTACAGAAATGTCAGGGATATAGATTGAATGATGCGTGATGTTAGACCAATAGAGATTGTATAAATAATAATACCATACTTTTGAATGCACTCACTTGTAACAATAAAACCGAAACAAAAAGGATAATTTGAATTAAAGTCTATACCTTATACATGTGAATACGCTCTGTAGCTAAGATCAAACAATAGATGTTACAATTTACCAATATAAATTACACCCAAAGCTACTCTGCACAATTGTATAAATTGCACTAGATATATTTCTTCTGTTAAGTGTGATCAGTCCACGGGTCATCATTACTTCTGGGATATTACTCCTCCCCAACAGGAAGTGCAAGAGGATTCACCCAGCAGAGTTGCATATAGCCCCTCCCCTCTACGTCACCCCCAGTCATTCTCTTGCACCCAACGACTAGATAGGATGTGTGAGAGGACTATGGTGATTTTATTTAGTTTATTTCTTCAATCAAAAGTTTGTTATTTTTTAATAGCACCGGAGTGTGTTATTCCTTCTCTGGTAGAGTTTGAAGAAGAATCTACCAGAGTTTTTTACTATGATTTTAGCCGGAGTTGTTAAGATCATATTGCTGTTTCTCGGCCATCTGAGGAGAGGTAAACTTCAGATCAGGGGACAGCGGGCAGTTTATTCTGCAAAAAGGTATGTAGCAGTTTTTATTTTCTAACAATGGAATTGCTGAGAAAATCCTGCCATACCGACATTATATCATGTATGTATAATTTACATTTTAGTATTCTGGGGAATGGTACTTCACTGGAATTACACTGTGTATATAAGATTTTAGCCTAATAGAAATACAACAGGCTTTTTAATAATTCTTAATTATGTTAAACGTTTTTGCTGGAATGTAAAATCGTTTTCATTTTCTGAGGTACTGGGTGAATAAAATGTTTGGGCACTATTTTTCCACTTGGCAGTTGCTGGATCTAATTATGACAGTTTTTAATCTCTCTCACTGTTGTGTGTGAGGGGGTGGGACCTTTTTTTGGCGCTTTTGCTACGCATCAAAAATTTCAGTCAAAAGCTCATTGTTTTTCCTGCATGTTCCAGTTTATCTCTACAGAACCTAGGGATCTTCAAAGCTAATTTGAGGGAAGTAATCTAACAGAGCTGTAAGATTGTAGTTGACTGTGATAAAAAACGTTTATTCTTTAACTTTTTTATGCCTCAGGGTTAGTTATTTCTTGCTACTGGGTACAAGCCTTTGCTAAGTTGCATTTTGTTTTACAAAGCTGATTGATTTCATCTGTTATATATATTCAGTGCTTTTCAAGCACAGTTCATTTTTTTTCATTGTATTTTACTTGTATAGTATTTCCAAATTGCAAGTTTATTTGCTAGTTTGTCAAACATGTCTGATTCAGAAGATGAGACCTGTACTATTTGTACTAAAGCCAAGGTGGAGCCCAATAGAAATTTATGTACTAACTGTATTGATGCTACATTAAATAAAAGTCAATCTGTACAAATTGAACAAATTTCACCAAACAACGAGGGGAGAGTTATGCCGACTAACTCGCCTCACGTGACAGTACCTGCATCTCCCGCTCGGGACGTGCGCGATATGGCGACGCCAAGTACATCTGGGCGGCCATTACAAATAACATTACAAGATATGGCTACTGTTATGACTGAGGTTTTGGCTAAATTACCAGAACTAAGGGGCAAGCGTGATCACTCTGGAGTGAGAACAGAGTGCGCTGATAATGTTAGGGCCATGTCAGATACTGCGTCACAACTTGCAGAACATGAGGACGGAGAGCTTCATTCTGCGGCTGACGGTTCTGATCCAAACAGATTGGATTCAGATATTTCAAATTTTAAATTTAAGCTGGAAAACCTCCGTGTTTTACTAGGGGAGGTGTTAGCGGCCCTGAATGATTGTAACACAGTTGCAATACCCGAGAAAATGTGTAGGTTGGATAAATATTTTGCTGTACCAACAAGTACTGACGTTTTTCCTATACCTAAAAGACTAACTGAAATTATTACTAAGGAGTGGGATAGACCCGGTGTGCCGTTCTCACCCCCTCCAATATTTAGAAAGATGTTTCCAATAGACACCACCACACGGGATTTATGGCAAACGGTCCCTAAGGTGGAGGGAGCAGTTTCTACTTTAGCTAAACGTACCACTATCCCGGTAGAGGATAGCTGTGCCTTTTCAGATCCAATGGATAAAAAATTAGAGGGTTACCTTAAGAAAATGTTTGTTCAACAAGGTTTTATATTGCAACCCCTTGCATGCATTGCGCCGATCACGGCTGCAGCGGCATTCTGGATTGAGTCTCTAGAAGAGAATCTTGGTTCAGCTACGCTGGACGACATTTCAGACAGGCTTAAAGTACTTAAGCTATCTAATTCATTCATTTCGGAAGCCGTAGTACATTTAATTAAACTTACGGCTAAGAATTCCGGATTCGCCATTCAAGCGTGCAGAGCACTGTGGCTAAAATCCTGGTCAGCTGATGTAACTTCTAAGTCCAAATTACTTAATATACCTTTCAAGGGACAGACCTTATTTGGGCCTGGTTTGAAAGAAATTATCGCTGACATTACAGGAGGTAAGGGCCACGCCCTACCTCAAGACAAAGCCAAACCTAAGGCTAGACAGTCTAATTTTCGTTCCTTTCGGAATTTCAAAGCAGGAGCAGCATCATCTTCCACTACTCCAAAACAAGAAGGATCTGGTGCTCGCTACAGACAAGGCTGGAGACCTAACCAGTCCTGGAACAAGGGCAAGCAGGCCAGGAAGCCTGCAGCTGCCACTAAAGCAGCATGAATTGAGGGCCCCCGATCCGGGATCGGATCTAGTGGGGGGCAGACTTTCTCTCTTCGCCCAGGCTTGGGCAAGAGATGTCCAGGATCCCTGGACGCTAGAGATAATATCTCAGGGATACCTTCTGGACTTCAAACACTCTCCTCCAAGAGAGAGATTTCATCTGTCAAGGTTGTCGACAAACCAAACAAAGAAAGAAGCGTTTCTACGCTGCATACAAGATCTATTGTTAATGGGAGTAATCCATCCAGTTCCACGGTCGGAACAGGGACAAGGGTTTTACTCAAATCTGTTTGTGGTTCCCAAAAAAGAGGGAACTTTCAGACCAATCCTGGATTTAAAGATCCTAAACAAATTCCTAAGAGTTCCATCATTCAAAATGGAGACTATCCGGACAATTTTACCCATGATCCAAGAAGGTCAGTACATGACCACAGTGGACTTAAAGGACGCTTACCTTCACATACCGATTCACAAAGATCATTACCGGTATCTAAGGTTTGCCTTTCTAGACAGGCATTACCAGTTTGTGGCTCTTCCATTCGGATTGGCTACAGCTCCAAGAATCTTCACAAAGGTTCTAGGTGCTCTTCTGGCGGTACTAAGACCGCAGGGAATTTCGGTAGCTCCTTACCTAGACGAAATTCTGATACAAGCTTCAAGCTTTCAAACTGCCAAGTCTCATACAGAGTTAGTACTGGCATTTCTAAGGTCACATGGATGGAAGGTGAACGAAAAGAAAAGTTCACTCGTTCCACTTACAAGAGTTCCCTTCCTGGGGACTCTTATAGATTCTGTAGAAATGAAGATTTACCTGACAGAAGACAGGTTAACAAGACTTCAAAGTGCTTGCCGCACCCTTCATTCCATTCAACACCCATCGGTGGCTCAATGCATGGAGGTAATCAGCCTAATGGTAGCAGCAATGGACATAGTGCCATTTGCTCGCTTACACCTCAGACCACTGCAATTGTGCATGCTAAGTCAGTGGAATGGGGATTACTCAGACTTGTCCCCTTCTCTGAATCTGGATCAAGAGACCAGAAATTCTCTTCTATGGTGGCTTTCTCAGCCACATCTGTCCAGGGGGATGCCATTCAGCAGACCAGACTGGACAATTGTAACAACAGACGCCAGCCTTCTAGGTTGGGGTGCTGTCTGGAATTCTCTGAAGGCTCAGGGACAATGGAGTCAGGAGGAGAGTCTCCTGCCAATAAACATTCTGGAATTGAGAGCAGTTCTCAATGCCCTCCTGGCTTGGCCCCAGTTGACAACTCGGGGGTTCATCAGGTTTCAGTCGGACAACATCACGACTGTAGCTTACATCAACCATCAGGGAGGGACAAGGAGCTCCCTAGCAATGATGGAAGTATCAAAGATAATTCGCTGGGCAGAGTCTCACTCTTGCCACCTGTCAGCAATCCACATCCCGGGAGTGGAGAATTGGGAGGCGGATTTCTTAAGTCGTCAGACTTTTCATCCGGGGGAATGGGAACTTCATCCGGAGGTCTTTGCCCAAATACTTCGACGTTGGGGCAAGCCAGAGATAGATCTCATGGCGTCTCGACAGAACGCCAAGCTTCCTCGGTACGGGTCCAGATCCAGGGATCCAGGAGCAGTCCTAATAGATGCCCTGACGGCACCTTGGGACTTCAGGATGGCTTATGTGTTTCCACCCTTCCCGATGCTTCCTCGATTGATTGCCAGAATCAAACAGGAGAGAGCATCAGTGATTCTGATAGCACCTGCATGGCCACGCAGGACTTGGTATGCAGACCTGGTGGACATGTCATCCTGTCCACCTTGGTCTCTACCTCTGAAACAGGACCTCCTGATACAGGGTCCTTTCAAACATCAAAATCTAACTTCTCTGAAGCTGACTACTTGGAAATTGAACGTTTGATTTTATCAAGACGTGGGTTTTCTGAGTCAGTTATTGACACCTTAATACAGGCCAGGAAGCCTGTTACCAGAAAGATTTACCATAAAATATGGCGTAAATACCTATATTGGGGTGAATCCAAAGGTTACTCTTGGAGTAAGGTTAGGATTCCTAGGATATTGTCTTTTCTACAAGAAGGTTTAGAAAAGGGTTTATCTGCTAGTTCATTAAAGGGAAAGATCTCAGCTCTGTCTATTCTGTTACACAAACGTCTGTCAGAAGTGCCAGACGTTCAGGCTTTTTGTCAGGCTTTAGCGAGGATTAAGCCTGTGTTTAAGACTGTTGCTCCACCATGGAGTTTAAATCTTGTTCTTAACGTTTTACAGGGCGTTCCGTTTGAACCCCTCCATTCCATTGATATAAAGTTGTTATCTTGGAAAGTTCTATTTTTAATGGCTATTTCATCGGCTCGAAGAGTCTCTGAATTATCAGCCTTACATTGTGATTCTCCTTATTTGATTTTTCATTCGGATAAGGTAGTTCTGCGTACTAAACCTGGGTTCTTACCCAAGGTAGTCACTAACAGGAATATCAATCAAGAGATTGTTGTTCCATCTTTGTGTCCAAATCCTTCTTCAAAGAAGGAACGTCTTCTGCACAATCTGGATGTAGTTCGTGCCCTAAAATTTTACTTACAGGCAACTAAAGAATTTCGACAGACGTCTTCCCTGTTTGTCGTTTACTCTGGTCAGAGGAGAGGTCAAAAAGCTTCTGCTACCTCTCTCTCTTTTTGGCTTCGTAGCATAATACGTTTAGCCTATGAGACTGCTGGACAGCAACCTCCTGAAAGAATTACAGCTCATTCCACTAGAGCTGTGGCTTCCACTTGGGCCTTTAAGAATGAGGCCTCTGTTGAACAGATTTGCAAGGCTGCAACTTGGTCTTCGCTTCATACTTTTTCCAAATTTTACAAATTTGACACATTTGCTTCCTCGGAGGCTATTTTTGGGAGAAAGGTTCTTCAGGCAGTGGTTCCTTCTGTATAAAAGAGCCTGCCTATCCCTCCCGTCATCCGTGTACTTTTGCTTTGGTATTGGTATCCCAGAAGTAATGATGACCCGTGGACTGATCACACTTAACAGAAGAAAACATAATTTATGCTTACCTGATAAATTCCTTTCTTCTGTAGTGTGATCAGTCCACGGCCCGCCCTGTTTTTCTAAGGCAGGTAATTATTTTTAAATTATACTCCAGTCACCACTACACCTTTGGTTCCTCCTTTCTCGTTGGTCCTTGGTCGAATGACTGGGGGTGACGTAGAGGGGAGGGGCTATATGCAACTCTGCTGGGTGAATCCTCTTGCACTTCCTGTTGGGGAGGAGTAATATCCCAGAAGTAATGATGACCCGTGGACTGATCACACTACAGAAGAAAGGAATTTATCAGGTAAGCATAAATTATGTTTTTACGTCAAAGTTACTTTTGAAACTTGGATACTTTTGGCCTAAACATCAACAGCAGGATCAAAACTCCCCTGCATGTTGAAAACTAAGCTTGAGTACTAGAAGTTTAATGACCAACACCAACCTTAGTAATATTTGTATACTCAAACATAGACTAGTTGTGGATATGTCACAATTTAATAAAGGACATGCTCAGTGACTGCTCATATTGCATGGGATGATGTATCCTAGCTTCGGATTAATGGAAATGTAATCGTATAGATTACACATGGGATTATTCCCAGTAGTTTATCATATCATAATGGGAATTTAAGCCTTTAGGTTATCTACTTTCCAATTGGAAAATCCAAAAAAATCTCTCTCTTAGACAATGTGTGGTCAAAATTCCCTAACCTGGGTGGCAGCTTTCTCTATATCACTGTCATGTACACCTCCATTCCACCTTAAGCAGCTCTATCTAACTTCGCATACCACCTTTTAATTCAATTATTGACTTTTCCTCCCCTATATAGTCTGAATTTTCCCATGGTACCTTGCTGGTTTATTGAAGTTGTTTACCGAAGAAACTCAGCTCAACTTGTTCCCTTGTGTTTCCAGAGACAGATCACTTGTCCTGTGTCTTTACGCTCACTTGCAGTCAGCCTTAGATTCTCGCTGCCACAAGCTGTGACGTCACTCCGGCACTGAACCTCAGTTCCTCCTACTTCGCAACAACCAGTGAGACTCAAGACCGCTCAGCTGCTCACCCTGTCACGCTTCAACGGCTTACAGTCGCACGCTCTCACACTTACACAGACTGGATCACAGTCTAGCACGCAGTACGGATTTCCTCCCTTGCCGTTAGACCGAATAAGGAACCGCCTGCAGTAAGCACTAAGTGGCTACCTACCAACAGCTGCAAGATCAGGTTCCGTATGTTAAGAGGATAAGTCTTATTTATACAGTGTGCATTGCCTTTGTTTATTTGTATCACATAAGCGAGTATTCTACTTAATCCTTTGAGTCTGTCACTGAGCCGTCTAACTGCTTCTCGCATAAAGTGATAGCTTCAGTATTCAACATCCAGCTTATTGCTGTCTAGCTGCTATCCTCCACCTAACGCTTCTGTGGTAAAGACGTAGGTACTAATTACTGTGATAAAACTTAAACTCCTCACTCCTGCAGTTAACTCCTAAGTTACCTCTGTGGTGGTTTCTAACTACTTCTACACTGTTGCGCCTATATTACTGCCCTCTAATACTTCTCATATTACTGGGATAGAACTACCAGGCAACACTATATCAAGTGATTAAGAGTGTGTTTACTCACTAGCAGACAATCTTAATTGCTTGTAACAAATAACATTTATAGATTAACTTTAGTGACTGAATGCTACAAACAGCAACTAACTGCTGATCCTTACTTAATAAACCAGCCCATAAAAATAAAATGGAGCCCTCTGACGTGACCCCTCAATTACACAGCCTTAACCAGCGCCTAGACAATCTAACCCAGGCATTCAGAGAGCTACAGGTTGAAAACCAGAGCCTCAAAGCCTGTTTAAGGGAAGTATTGTCAAACAGAAACACTGGAAATGACCATCAGGCTGAACCCCAGGTCTCTTATCCAGAGATGTTTTCTGGAGATCGCTCCTCTTTCAGGCAGTTTAGAAATGCCTACCTATTGTTATTTGACTTACATCCTAGGACCTATACAACTGATAGAACCAAGGTGCTTACCGTACTCTCCTACCTTAGGGGAGAACCCAGGGCCTGGGCAGACTCATTTTATGAGACCCAGGACCCTATATTGAATTCCTTAGATGCCTTCCTTAAGGCTCTCTCTACCCTCTATGACGACCCCTACCGTCAAGTAACTGCAGAGGGTAAACTCAGAAACCTGAAGCAGTTGAAAACACCGGTAGAGGAATATATCACTCGTTTCAAGATCTGGGCAAGAGACTCCCTCTGGAATGAGGTTTCCTTAAAAAACCAATATCGCCTTGGCCTAGCAGAAGAGATCAAAGACAAGCTCGCCAGGATTGGCATAGCAGATCGCCTAGAAGATTTGTACGCTCTCACGATTACTATAGACCGTAGACTTAGGGAGAGGAGGCAAGAAAAAAACCCTTCCACTGCTCCTGTACGCAGGGTACTTCCAACTCCTCCTAGTCCCAGTTCATCAGCAGAACAACCCATGGATATCAGTTTCCTAAGAGGACCCCTCACTCCACAAGAGAAGGCTAGACGCCGTACACTAAACCTCTGCATGTATTGCACAGGGACTGACCATGCAGTTAAAGAATGTCCTCTACTATTGAAACAGAAGTTAGGTAAGGTACATACTACAAAACACTGCTTACACACTAAAAGCACAACCACTGCATATCTTACCATACCCTTACTTTTCCGGTGGGATCGACACAGGATAAACTGTAATGCCATGATCGACACCGGCGCATGTGCCAACTTTATTGATTTACGTTTAGTTAAAGTTAATAAAATACCTTTTCTGTTTAAAAGCACACCTTTGCCTCTTAAAGTCATTGATGGTACACACCTAGCATCAGGTCCTGTCTCTCAACAAACTATTCCTCTGCTTGTCACCTCTTCTTCTGACCACCATCACCTTCGATATCATCACATCCCCAATATATCCTGTTGTTCTGGGTATTACTTGGCTCAAACAACATTGGGATACCCTCACACTTTCTTTCTCTTCTCCGTACTGTACTGCCACCTGTTTTCCTAACTCTCATTTGCTCACCACAACTTCTCCTACTATCCCTACACAATATCTTGACTTCTCTGAGGTGTTCAATAAGACGGAGGCTGAGTCATTGCCTCCACATAGGCCCTACGATTGCCCCATAGACCTGCTTCCCGGAGCAACCATTCCCTATGGCCATATTTACCCTCTTTCAAGACCCGAGCTACTTCATCTAAAAGCCCTCATTGGCGAGAATTTGAAAAAAGGGTTTATCCGACCTTCCACTTCCCCTGCCGGAGCCAGCATATTTTTTGTTAAGAACAAGGATGGGTCCCTACGCCCGATAATCGATTTCAGGGAATTAAATAAGCGTACTATAAAGAACAGGTACCCATTGCCTCGCATCCCAGAATTGATTGAGAGGTTAAGAGGCGCAACTATATTCACAAAACTGGATCTTAGGGGTGCCTACAACCTTGTTAGAATAAGGGCCGGAGACGAGTGGCTTACTGCATTTAGGACCAGGTATGGTCTTTTCGAATATACTGTTATGCCATTCGGACTATGCAACGCCCCGGCAACATTTCAGAATTTCATTAACGACATATTCAGAGACATCCTTGACACTTTTCTGGTGGTCTATTTTGACGACATCCTGATTTACTCTCCTACCTTTTCAGAACATGTCACACACGTCAGGCTTGTGCTATCCAGGTTACAGACACACAGACTTTATGTTAAACTTGAGAAGTGTCTCTTTCATGTTAGTGAGGTGTCATTCTTGGGGTATCGCATTAGCAAGAGTAAGATAATGATGGAAGACAGTAAAATCACAGCCATCACCTCCTGGCCAAGACCGTCCAATCTAAAAGATGTCCAGCAGTTTTTAGGCTTTGCAAACTTCTACCGACGCTTTATCCGGAATTTCGCAGCCATCACCAAACCACTCACTAATCTGACCAAGACCACAGCATCCTTAGTATGGACCTCCCAGGCGCAAAAGGCCTTTGATCTTCTCAAATCACTTTTTGTCACTTCTCCCTTCCTACATATACCCAATAGCAAGCCCCAGTTCGTTCTAGAGGTAGTAGCATCAGAATACGCCATTGGCTCAGTACTGTCTCAGAAATCTTCTCCAAAGGACTTGCTACATCCTGTATGTTACTTCTCCAGACTTCTGACACCAGCAGAATTAAACTATCCCGTCTGAGAAAAAGAGCTATTGGCGATTGAGTCATCATTTGACCAGTGGAGACACTTACTGGAAGGTGCAGAACAACCCATAGTGATCTACACAGACCATAAGAATCTGCAATACCTCCAGACCAATCGTACTCTCTCCGCCAGTCAGCTCCGGTGGAGTCTCTACTTCTCCCGTTTCTCTTATACCATCACATATCGTCCAGGATCAAGAAACGGGAAGGCTGACGCCCTCTCACGTAAGGATGTTAGACCCCAGACAGCCTCACCCTTCTCAACTATAATTCCCAAATCATCCATTGTTGGCTTTATCTCCAAAGATTTCGCAGAACTAAAGACTCAACTGCAATTGGATACAACAAAAACCTCTTATTCACTCACACCTGATGATAACGGAATCCTTTGTCGTTGTCTCATGACTCATCTTTAGCCGGTCATTTGGGTATGCACAAGACTCTTGACCTCCTCCAAAGGTATTTCTGGTGGCCATCTATGAGACTCTCAGTAAGGAATTACGTCAAGTCATGCCCCACATGCCAGACCTGTAAACCCTCACATCAAATACCTTTGGGTTTACTCCAAAACCTACCCATACCTGAACACCCATGGGCAAGTGTGTCCATGGATTTTATAGTCAATCTTCCAAAATCCGAAGGAAGTCTGTCATCTTTGTTGTTGTAGATCTATTTTCGAGAATGGCCCATTTCATTCCCACAGACTCACTCCCAACAGCACAAAAAACTGCTGAATTATTCATCAAAGAGGTGGTTTGCTTACATGGTCTCCCAACATCTGTTCTCAGTGATAGAGGGTCACAGTTCACCTCTGCGAGAGAACCAATCAATGGCTGGAGCAATACTTAAGATGCTTTTGCTCCAACAAACATGATTCCTGGGCTTCCTTCCTCCCTCACGCGGAATTCGCCTACAATAACACAACTAACTCATCCACTGGATATTCTTCCTTTTACATTAACTCTGGTCTCCATCCACGCTTCCATCCTTTACCTCCTACTGACACTCCCTGTCCTCAGGTTAACGACCTGGTCAATTCCATCAAACAGACTTTTTACCGTGATCCAAGATAACATCCAGCAAGCACAAGCTACACAAAAACGCTTTTATGACCTCCGCCATCGGCCACATCTGGGTTATAAGGTTGGAGACTTGGTTTGGTTAGCCACCAGAAATCTAAGAATACCTGCCCCATGTAGGAAATTTAACAAACTTTTCGTGGGGCCCTTTCCAATTGTCGCCATACGCAACCCTGTTAGGGTTACTCTACAATTACTTCTGACCTATCGCATCCATCCGACATTCCATGTCTCTCTCATCAAACCCTGTGATGCCTCTCATCACCTGCCTCTCCCTGCTTCGGCTTCCCCAACGCCGGATCCCGAATACGAGGTACATTCTGTGATAGACTCCAGACGATGTCATGGACAACTTCAGTACCTTGTCCATTGGGCAGGCTACGATTCCTCCGAGGATTCCTGGGAGCCAGCGACCAATCTTTCCACACCCGTCTGGTATCCCTGTTCCATAGACGGCATCCGGATCGGCCCGCACCTTGATACCCTCTTGGGGTCCCTTTGGGGGGGGGAAATGTCATGTACACCTCCATTTCACCTTAAGCAGCTCTATCTAACTTCGCATACCACCTTTTAATTCAATTATTGACTTTTCCTCCCCTATATAGTCTGAATTTTCCCATGGTACCTTGCTCGTTTATTGAAGTTGTTTACCGAAGAAACTCAGCTCAACTTGTTCCCTTGTGTTTCCAGAGACAGATCACTTGTCCTGTGTCTTTACGCTCACTTGCAGTTAGCCTTAGATTCTCGCTGCCACAAGCTGTGACGTCACTCCGGCACTGAACCTCAGTTCCTCCTACTTCGCAACAACCAGTGAGACTCAAGAACGCTCAGCTGCTCACCCTGTCACGCTTCAACGGCTTACAGCCGCACGCTCTCACACTTACACAGACTGGATCACAGGCTAGCACGCAGTACGGATTTCCTCCCTTGCTGTAAGACCGAATAAGGAACCGCCTGCAGTAAGCACTAAGTGGATACCTACCAACAGCTGCAAGATCAGGTTCCGTATGTTAAGAGGATAAGTCTTATTTATACAGTGTGCATTGCCTTTGTTTATTTGTATCACATAAGCGAGTATTCTACTTAATCCTTTGAGTCTGTCACTGAGCCGTCTAACTGCTTCTCGCATAAAGTGATAACTTCAGTATTCAACATCCAGCTTATTGCTGTCTAGCTGCTATCCTCCACCTAACGCTTCTGTGGTAAAGACGTATTTACTAATTACTGTGATAAAACTTAAACTCCTCACTCCTGCAGTTATCTCCTAAGTTACCTCTGTGGTGGTTTCTAACTACTTCTACACTGTTGCACCTATATTACTGCCCTCTAATACTTCTCATATTACTGGGATAGAATTACCCGGCAACATTATATCAAGTGATTAAGAGTGTGTTTACTCACTAGCAGACAATCTTAATTACTTGTAACAAATAACATTTATAGATTAACTTTAGTGACTGAATTCTACAAACAGCAACTAACTGCTGATCCTTACAATCACATCATTGAAAGGTGTTTAAATTTCCTCCATGTTTGCTGGAAAGTGCTGTACCAAAGGGGTGGAGGATTTGCTAACATTAATGGTAGACAGATGTTCCCTGATCCTTGATTTCATATCTCTAGAGGTTAAACCTACGTATTGTAACCGGCATTGTGTGCAAGTAATTAAATAAATCACATAATTGGATTTACAGTTTAGACAAGATTGAATGTCGTATTCTCGACCATTGACGGAGGAGACAAAGTTCTTGGTGACGTGTACAAACTCACAAGGTCTGCAGCGGCTACTACCACACTTATACATTCCCACATGTCTCAACTAGTGATGTCGCAAACCTAAAAATTTCGGTTCGCGAACGGCGGACTCGAACTTCCGCAACTGTTCGCGAACCGGGCAAACCGCCATTGACTTCAATAGGCAGGTGAACTTTAAAACCAATAGGGACTCTTTCTGGCCACAATAGTGATGGAAAAGTTGTTTCAAGTGGACTAACACCTGGACTGTGGCATGCCGGAGGGGGATCCATGGCAAAACTCCCACGGAAAATTACATAGTTGATGCAGAGTCTGGTTTTAAGCCATAAAGGGCATAAATCACCTAACATTCCTAAATTGTTTGGAATAACGTGCTTTAAAACATCAGGTATGATGTTGTATCGGAAGTCAAACTGGGAACCCCGGAGGGAACCAAGAAAGGGGTGCGCTAAATATTGAATATAGTCTGTACACAAACCATACGATATGCGTGTAGGCGGAATAAGTGTTTAAATTAATTTTGAAGTGGCGGCTCCTCTGGTCCTCGGAGTGGAGATTCTGAAATTTAGAAACAAAAAAGAGGGCGCCACATAGCGTAATACTGATGGATCAGGCTTCAAAGAGGATAAGATCAAAAAGGCTTACCGGAAAGTGATGCACCGTACTGTGACCGGTGCTTGCATGCGGACTAACACTCTCAGTGGTTAGCACACTGGTGAGTTGCTCATATGCTGCGTCTGGTCCAAGGCAGGTAAATCTCTGCGTGGCTTGTTTACAGGTGAGCGTGCGTCTGTGAAGATTTGTGTTGTATACTGCGATAAAAACCAGGATCAAACACCTTTTGGGAACGAACACCTTTTGGAGTTTATCAATAAAAGAGAAAGACAACTTCCGTGGAATAGATTGTTATCTTTAATCCATAGAATAACTGCTACGCGTTTCTCGACCGTTAGCTGGTCGTTTCCTCAGGCATAAAACAATGGATGGACATTGTTTTATGCCTGAGGAAACGACCAGCTAATCTGAGGAAACTACCAGCTAATTGTACACATGCCTGAAAAATTAGGTATTGTTGCAGCCGCTGTAGCAGCGGCCAGAAAAATTGATGTTTGTTTCCCAGGCAGAAAGTGCCCTAAAACATTGCGGCTTGAAGCGTAGTTGGTGGCGGATAAGTCACGCAAGTCATCCGGCATTCGAAGATAAAATACAGCAGCGTGTGGACCATTTTTAGCCCAAGGCAGCTCATCTCATCAGGCCTTTTTTACTCAAATGTATCGCCCAATGTCAGTCCCTTCGGGATCCATCCCTCATTCATTTTAATAAAGGTGAGGTAATCAAGACTTCTTTGACCTAGGCGACTTCTCTTCTCTGTGACAATACCTCCTGCTGCACTGAATGTCCTCTCTGACAGGACACTTGAAGCGGGGCAGGCCAGAAGTTCGATTGCAAATTGGGATAGCTCAGGCCACAGGTCAAGCCTGCACACCCAGTAGTCAAGGGGTTCATCGCTCCTCAGAGTGTCGAGATCTGCACTTAGGGTGAGGTAGTCTGCTACCTGTCGGTTGAGTCGTTCTCTGAGGCTGGATCCCGAAGGGCTGTGGCGATGCATAGGAGTTAAAAAGGTCCGCATGTCCTCCATCAACAACACGTCTGGAAAGCATCCTGTCCTTGCCGGCGTGGTCGTGGGAGGAGGAGTATTACTTTCACTTCTTCCCCTGTTAGAGTCCCTTTGTGCTGTGACATCACCCTTATACGCTGTGTAAAGCATACTTTTTAATTTCTTTTTGAACTGCTCCATCCTTTCCGACTTGCAGGAATTCGGTAACATTTCAGTCACTTCATGCTTATACCGGGGGTCTAGTAGCAAGGACACCCAGTACAGTTCGTTCTCCTTCAGCTTTTTTATATGAGTGTCCCTCAACAGGCACGACAGCATGAAAGACCCCATTTGCACAAGGTTGGATGCCGAGCTACTCATGTCCCGTTCCTCGTCCTCACTGATCTCACTGAAGGTATCTTCTTCCCCCAGCCACGTACAACACCACGGGTACCAGATAGGTGACAACAAGCACCCTGGGATGCCTGTTGTGCTTGGTCTTCCTTCTCCTCCTCCTCCTCAAAACCACATTCCTCCTCTGACTCCTCTTCCTCACAATCCTCTTCCTGCGTTGCCGCTGGTCCAGCAAGCGATGCTGATAAGGCTGTTTCTGGTGGTGATCGTGACCACAATTCTTCCTCTTCACGCTCATCTACGGCCTGATCCAGCACTCTTTGCAGGGCACGCTCCAGGAAGAAAACAAATGGTATGATGTTGCTGATGGTGCCTTCGGTGCGACTGACTGGGTTTGTCACCTCCTCAAAAGGACGCATGAGCCTACAGGCATTGCGCATGAGCGTCCAGTAACGTGGCAAAAAAAATTCCCAGCTCCCCAGAGGCTGTCCTAGCACCCCGGTCATACAAATACTCGTTAACGGCTTTTTCTTGTTGGAGCAGGCGGTCGAACATAAGGAGTGTTGAATTCCTAACGTGTCGGGCTGTCGCAAATCAAGCGCCTCACTGGCAGGTTGTTTCGCCGCTGGATATCTGACAAGTGCGCCATGGCCGTGTAGGAATGCCTGAAATGGCCACACACCTTCCTGGCCTGCTTCAGGACATCCTGTAAGCCTGTGTACTTATGCACAAAGTGTTGTACAATCAGATTACACACATGTGCCATGCACGGCACATGTGTCAACTTGCCCAATTTCAATGCCGCCACCAAATTACTTCCATTGTCAGAAACCACTTTGCCGATCTCCAGTTGGTGCGGTGTCAGCCACTGATCCACCTGTGCGTTCAGGGCGGACAGGAGTTCTGCTGCGGTGTGACTCTCTGCTTTCAGGCAAGTCAACCCCAAGACGGCGTGACACTGCCGTATCCAGGATGTGGAATAGTACCTGGGGAGCTGGGGGGGTTGCCGTTGATGTGGAGCAAGACGCAGCAGCAGAAGAGGACTCAGCCAAGGAAGAGGTTATGGAAGAGGATGGAGTAGGAGGAGTAGAGGAGGTAGCAGCAGGCCTGCCTGCAAGTCATGGCGGTGTCACCAACTCCTCTGCAGAGCCACGCATTCCATGCTTGTCAGTCGTCAGCAGGTTTACCCAATGTGCAGTGTAGGTGATATACCTGCCCTGACCATGCTTTGCAGACCAGCTATCAGTGGTCAGATGGACCCTTGCCCCAACACTGACATGCCATTACTTCCTTTTGCACAATCGAGTACAGTTTGGGGATTGCCTTTTGTGCAAAGATATTTCAGCTGGGTACCTTCCACTGGGGTGTCCCAATAGATAAAAAATTTTGGAATGCCTCAGACTCCACCAGCTTGTATGGTAAAAGCTGGCGGGCTAAGAGTTCAGACAAGCCAGCTGTCAGACGCCGGGCAAGGGGGTCACATTGGGACATTGGCTTCTTACGCTCAAACATGTCCTTGACAGACACCTGACTGTGGGCAGATGAGCAGGAACTGCTACGGAAGAGAGACGGAGTGGCGGATGGTTGAGAGGGGGCAAGGAGTACAGCAGTGGTTGACGTGGCTGAAGATGCTGGACCAGGAGGAGGATGGCGGCTTTGAGTTTGTGTGCTGCTTCTACTCATGTGTTCATCCCATCGGCGTTTGTGATGTGAGATCATGTGCCTTCGCAAAGCAGTTGTACCTAGGTGGGTGTTGGACTTCCCACGACTCAGTTTCTTTTGGCACAGGTTGCATATGGCATCGCTGTTGTCAGAGGCAGACACACAAAAAAATGCCACACTGCTGAGCTGTGCGATGACAGCATTCTGGTGGTGGCAACAGC
Source organism: Bombina bombina (assembly GCF_027579735.1). Classification (NCBI taxonomy): domain Eukaryota; kingdom Metazoa; phylum Chordata; class Amphibia; order Anura; family Bombinatoridae; genus Bombina; species Bombina bombina. The sequence continues at coordinate 1,107,313,724 of NC_069504.1, read as the reverse complement.
ATGCTTTGATTGGCATGCTGTCTGGCTGACCCAGGGTGCCGATGCATGTTGTCTGACTGTGCCACTAGCTCCTTGCGACAACCTCCCCCTGCTTCCAACTCATCTCCTCCTCCTCTCTGTCTCCCCATCTGAACTTTCCCCCTCTTCTTCTTCTCTTCTAGCGGGCACCCACGTGACATCCACGGACGCATCATCATCAACCGCTTCACTTGTATCTGACAAATCAACAAAGGAAGCAGCAGCGGGTACAACATCATCATCATCATCACACCGTACGTCCATGTCTGTAATGCTGCCTGACTGAGACATATCACTGTTATCTACATCCTCTGTCAATGATGGTTGTGCATAACTCATTTCTTCCAACTGATGTGTCAATAACTCCTCTGACAGATCAAGTGAAGTGGCTGTGGTGCTAGTGTTGGTGGTGGCGGCAGGCGGGCGAGTGGCACTGGTCACTTGAGAGGTGCCCAAAGCTAAGCTGGAGGTGGATGGTGCGTCAAGGTTCCGAGCGGAAGCTGTAGAAGATTGGGTGTCCTGTGTTAGCCAGTCAACTAGGTCCTCCTCAGAACTTTTCGTGTTCATGGTACGTGGCCTCTGAACACTGGGCATTATTGTAGGGTCAAAGGGAATCACAGCCCCACGACCACGATGGCACCTGCGGGGTGGCCTGCCTCTGCCTGTCATTTTTTTTTTAAATGTACACTTACACTACTATTAAACAAAATATGAGTGGTGCCACTGGGCAAGTGGGCACAGTATACGCTGTGAGCCTGACACAAAAAAGCAGACTGATGTTTCACAATCCAAAAAGTTTATTTTTTTTAAATGTACACTTACACTACTATTAAACAAGATATGAGTGGTGGCACTGGGCAAATGGGCACAGTATACTCTGTGAGCCTGACACAAAAAAGCAGACTGATGTTTCACAGTCAAAAAAGTTTATATTTAAAATATTTACACTACTGTTACAACAAATATTATTGGTGGCACTACTTGGCAAGTGGGCCTGGCACACACGCTGGCAGGCAGGCAACTGCAATTAGATTACACTAGCAGACTGATGTTTCACAGTCAAAAAAGTTTATTTTTTAAATATCTACACTACTGTTATAACAAATATGATTGGTGGCACTAGTTGGCAACTGGGCCTGGCACACACGCTGGCAGGCAGGCAACTGCAATTAGATTACACTAGCAGACTGATGTTTCACAGTCAAAAAAGTTTATTTTTTAAATATCTACACTACTGTTATAACAAATATGATTGGTGGCACTAGTTGGCAACTGGGCCTGGCACACACGCTGGCAGGCAGGAAACTGCAATTAGATTACACTAACAGACTGATGCTTCACAGTCAAAAAAGTTTATTTTTTAAATATTTACACTACTGTTATAACAAATATGGTTGGTGGCACTAGTTGGCAAATGGGCCTGGCACACATGCTGGCAGGCAGGCAACTGCAATTAGATTACACTAGCAGACTGATGTTTCACAGTCAAAAAAGTTTTTGTTTCCAATATTTACACTACTGTTACAACAAATATAAGTGGTGGCACTAGTTGGTGAGTGGACCTGGCACACACGCTGGCAGGCAGAACACTGCAATTAGATTACACTAGCAGACTGATGTTTCACAGTCAAAAAGGTTTTTATTTTAAATATTTACACTACTGTTATAACAAATATGATTGGTGGCACTAGTTGGCAGGCAAGTGGGCCTGGCACACACGCTGGCAGGCAGGCAACTGCAATTAGATTACACTAGCAGACTGATGTTTCACAGTCAAAAAAGTTTTTGTTTTAAATATTTACACTACTGTTATAACAAATATGATTGGTGGCACTAGTTGGCAGGCAAGTGGGCCTGGCACACAAGCTGGCAGGCAGGCAACTGCAATTAGATTACACTAGCAGACTGATGTTTCACAGTCAAAAAAGTTTTTTTTTTAAATATTTACACTAATGTTACAACAAATATGAGTGGTGCCGCTAACTTGGCAAGTGGGCCTGGCACACACACTGGCAGGCAGGCAACTGCAATTAGATTACACTAGCAGACTGATGTTTCACAGTCAAAAAAGTTTTTGTTTTAAATATTTACACTACTGTTATAACAAATATGATTGGTGGCACTAGTTGGCAGGCAAGAGGGCCTGGCACACACACTGGCAGGCAGGCAGGCAACTGCAATTAGATTACACTAGCAGACTGATGTTTCACAGTCAAAAAAGTTTTTTTTTAATATTTACACTAATGTTACAACAAATATGAGTGGTGCCACTAACTTGGCAAGTGGGCCTGGCACACACGCTGGCAGGCAGGCCAGGCAACTGCAATTAGATTACACTAGCAGACTGATGTTTCACAGTCAAAAAAGTTTTTGTTTTAAATATTTACACTACTGTTACAACAAATATGAGTGGTGGCACTAACTTGGCAACTGGCAAGTGGGCCTGGCACACACGCTGGCAGGCAGGCAGGCAACTGCAATTAGATTACACTAGCAGACTGATGTTTCACAGTCAAAAAAGTTTTTTTTTTTAAATATTTACACTACTGTTATAACAAATATGATTGGTGGCACTAGTTAGCAAGTGGGCCTGGCACACACGCTGGCAGGCAGGCAGGCAACTGCAATTAGGTTACACTAGCAGACTGATGTTTCACAGTCAAAAAAGTTTTTTTTTTTTTAAAATATTTACACTACTGTTACAACAAATATGAGTGGTGCCACTAACTTGGCAAGTGGGCCTGGCACACACACTGGCAGGCAGGCAACTGCAATTAGATTACACTAGCAGACTGATGTTTCACAGTCAAAAAAGTTTTTGTTTTAAATATTTACACTACTGTTATAACAAATATGATTGGTGGCACTAGTTGGCAAGTGGGCCTGGCACACACGCTGGCAGGCAGGCAACTGCAATTAGATTACACTAGCAGACTGATGTTTCACAGTCAAAAAAGTTTTTTTTTTTAAATATTGACACTACTGTTATAACAAATATGATTGGTGGCACTAGTTGGCAAGTGGGCCTGGCACACACGCTGGCAGGCAGGCAACTGCAATTAGATTACACTAGCAGACTGATGTTTCACAGTCAAAAAAGTTTTTTTAAAAATATTTACACTACTGTTATAACATATATGATTGGTGGCACTAGTTGGCAAGTGGGCCTGGCACACACGCTGGCAGGCAGGCAACTGCAATTATATTACACTAGCAGACTGATGTTTCACAGTTAAAAAAGCTTTTTTTTAAAAATATTTACACTACTGTTACAACAAATATGAGTGGTGCCACTAACTTGGCAAGTGGGCCTGGCACACAGGCTGGCAGGCAGGCAACTGCAATTAGATTACACTAGCAGACTGATGTTTCACAGTCAAAAAAGTTTTTTTGTAAATATTTACACTACTGTTACAACAAATATGAGTTGGTGGCACTAACTTGGCAAGTGGGCCTGGCACACACGCTGGCAGGCAGGCAACTGCAAATAGATTACACTAGCAGACTGATGTTTCACAGTCAAAAAAGTTTTTGTTTTAAATATTTACACTACTGTTATAACAAATATGATTGGTGGCACTAGTTGGCAAGTGGGACTGGCACACATGCTGGCAGGCAGGCAACTGCAATTAGATTACACTAGCAGACTGCTTTTCTTATATGAACATCTAATACCCTTCTCAGCAACTTTCACCAGTTTTTCATCAGCTTTTAGAATTGGAAAATGTTTCCTGATGATGTTACAAACTGATCCATATTGAGCACAGTATTGGGTAACAAAGTATGTTCCTTCAAACTCTCTGTTGGTATTTTCCTTTTTCCTTGCTAAAAGCTGTTCCCTAGGGGTGGACTCCACCACACTCATAGCTCGTTTGATGTCCTGATCTGTATATTTCCTATCCTTAAGTCTCTTACTCAGTTTGCTAGCCTTCAACTCAAATTCTCTGTCATTTGAGCAATTTCTTCTTATTCTTGAGAACTGACCTTTTGCTATTGCAAACCTGATTTGTTTTGGATGACTGCTTCTGCCATGTAACAAAGTGTTATCTGAAATAGGCTTCTGGTACACACCCATCTCAACTATCTCACCCTTCTTCCCAGTGAGTGTTAGATCCAAAAAATTGATCTTTTCAGAGTCGGTTTCAAATCTGAACCTCAGGCCCATATCATTGTCATTAAGATATTCTATGAAATTCGGTATTAATTTCTGATCACCTCTCCAAATGAACAGGAGATCATCAATAAATCTCCGGCACAGTTTGATGTTTCCTCTATAGGGGTTGCTATCTCCAAACATGAGGCACAGCTCCCACCAGCCAAGATACAGATTAGCATAAGATGGGGCAAACTTGGCTCCCACGGCCGTGCTGCTCCTCTGGAGATAGCACACCACATCAAACTTGAAAAAAATTTGTGTTAACAAGAACAAGACTGCTCTGACTATGTACCTTTGAAATTCAGGTGAAAAATCAGTACATATTTTTCATGGGTATGGAGGAATAGAGCGCCACAGCATCCACAGTGAGCCATGCACTCCATTCATCCCATTCCATATTATTCTAGATGTTGATCACATGAGTTGTATCCTTATGATATGCCGGTAATGATATTACCAGGGGTTGCAAGATCGAGTCAACACATTGTGAGAGGTGCTCTAATAGAGAGCCAATCCCACTCACAATGGGTCTGCCTTGAACATTTTGTAGTGACTTATGGACCTTTGGGAGATGGTGGAACCAGGGCATCATAGGATGTTGTAAATCCAAATAGTCAAATGTCTGATTGTCCAAAAAGCTCTGGTCCCTACCATTGTCCAAAATCTGCCTCAATTGTTCCTTATATTCATTGGTGGGGTCCCTTCTGAACATCATGTAATCCTCAGGATTATAAATCTGATGTAAAGCCTCAGCCACATAGCCCTCTCTGTCCATGACTACAACTGTGCCCCCCTTATCAGCTTTACATATCACCAGCTTATCATTTTCTTGTAAAGCAGTCAGGGCCTTTCTATCATTTTTTGCAAGATTCTGGATAGGTTTGTCTTTAATTTTTCTTAAGCATGACTGTGCATTGACATCGGGAAAATGCTCCATAACACTCTTTACTGATATTTATTATCTCTTTATTTTGTACTCTTGTACTTTAGCTCTTTGGGTCATTGTCTTGTTGCATCAGCCAACCTCTGTTAACCTGAAGTCAAGCCATTCTCCTGTGAAATTTCTTGATACACTTTTGAATTCTTTGTTCCTTCAAAGATTTCAAGGCATCTAGTTCCTGAGGCAGCAAAGCAGCAAAGCAACCCTAACTAGGATCCATCCTCTAACATGCGTCACAGTTAGGATGAGGTTTTGATGATGGTGTGCAGTGTCCTTTTTCTTACCAAACATAGCATCTTGCATTTTTTCCAAAGAGCGCACAGTTGGTCTTATCTACCTACATCATTTCATTAGAAGTATTGTGAAACATCCAGGTGGTCTTGGGCAAACCTGAGATGTGGTCCGAGGATTTTTAATACAACAGTGGTTTCCTTAGTGGTGTCCTTCCATGAATACCATTCTAGTTTTTCTGATAGTAGACACATGACCAAATACTTTTGCAGTTTGTAGAGTTTTCTGGTGGTCTTTTGCTGTTACCCTTGGACTCTATCTCACCTTTTTCAGGATTTTCCTTTGTGCTCTTGGAGTGATCTTTGCAGGATCTTTGCACTGTGTCTTACAGTGGATTGAAGAACATCTAGATATTTAGCAATGCTTTTGTAATCTTTTCTATATTTGTGCATCTCTATGTGTCTTCTAAGGACCTTTGAAATTAGTTGTGATGACATAGTTCACACTAAGCAATCTTTTTTGAGAAGAAATAATTAGTCAGTAATCTGTGCCTTTAAAGGACAGGGCATGTGTGCAAACCACACTCATAATCTAACCTCCTTAATTGAATCCCCTTGTGGTTGTTAATACAGAGTTTCACTTACCTTTTCGAGCCTGCACTTTGAATGATTACGGGATGTTTTCAATAAAAAGTACAACAGTTTGTGTATTAGTTTAGTCCGATTGTGTTTTTCTATAATCAGATCAGACCAAATTTTATAAGTAATCAATGCAGACATTCAGGCAAATCCGAAGGGTTTACTAGCGCTTTTTTTTTTTGCAGCTCTGTGTTTGTGTGTGTGAATATATATTAGGGATGTGCACTGCACTATTCGGTTTTCCTTTTATTTAAAACTAAATAAAAATCTAATTTTCATTAAACATTTACAATTGTTTTTGTTAAAACTAATGTAAATGTTTTGTAGGTACAGGTGACAAGTTCTTACATACTTACCTTAATGTGATCTGGAAAGCGCACTTACCTGATCCTCTTCTTGACAGGTCCCTGGCCGCGCTAACAGGAGGTTTAGTGCTCTCGGCACACAGGACCTGCAGTAACTTTAGTGCAGGTCCTGTGAGCCAAACGGCTAAACCTCCTGTTGCTGCGGCCGGGGACCTGGGACAAGAACTGCTGGCGCAATGCCGCCCCCTGCAGGCCGCTAGCAGGGGGTGTCAATCAACTCGATCATATTCGATTGGGTTGATTTCTGTCCGCGGCCTCAGAGAAGGCGTACAAGTTACGGAGCAGCGGTCTTTAGACTTCTGCTTCATAACTTCTGTTTTTCCGGCGAGCCTGAAGGTTTGCGCAGAATCAGGGGCATCAAGCTCCATATGGAGCTTGATAAATCAGCCCCTATGTGCGGTGGATCCTACAGGCTGCATTAAAGAAAAAGGTCCTGCTTAAGAGGTGATTAGACTTTTTCCCCTGTAGCAAAGAAACATTTACATTTCTTAAATATTCAGTATTCCTTTAATTTAAAACAAATACCCAATAGTGCAGCAGATGAATATTCTGAAAAACTGATTTTTCAAAATAATCATTCGGAAAGATTTGGACATATTGAATTTTTTGCTACTGCACAAGTCTAATACACACAGAGTTGCACAAAATGTTTGTGAACCCTTTAGAATACCTGTTTGACTGACATAGTGAAAATCCTGAGTGTATGTGTTATTATAATATATTGTTTGCTGTAGTTTATATCTAAAAACTAATGGCGAGATTACGAGTTTTGCGGTAACACGGGTGCTGTTCTAATGAACAGTTTTCCCTCACCGCTCACCTACAGACAACGCTGGTATTACGGGTTTTTACAAACCCGGCGTTAGCCGCAGAAAAGTGAGTGGAGAGCAAAATTTAGCTCCACATCTCACCTCAATACCAGCGCTGCTTACGGTAGCGGTGAGCTGGCAAAACGTGCTCGTGCACGATTTCCCCATAGGAATCAATGGGGGAGAGCCGGCTGAAAAAAAACCTAACACCTTCAAAAAAGCAGTGTAAAGCTCCTAACGCAGCCCCATTGATTCCTATGGGGAAATAAAATCTATGTCTACACCTAACATGAACACAGAGTCTAAACACTCCTAATCTTACATTTATTAACCCCTAATCTGCCGCTCCCAATGTCGCCGACACCTGCATTATATTATTAACTCCTAATCTTCCGCTACGGACACTGCCGCCACCTACATTATATGTATTAACCCCTAATCTGCTGCCCCAACATCGCCGACACTTACATTATATTTATTAACCTCTAATCTTCCGCTCCAGACATCGCCATCACCTACATTATATGTATTAACCCGTAATCTGCTGCCCCCAACATCGCCGACACCTACATTATATTTATTAACCCTTAAATCTGCCACCCCCAATGTCGCCGCAACCTACCTACACTTATTAACTCCTAAAGTTATTAACCCCTAAATCTAAGTCTAACCCTAACACCCCCTTAACTTAAATATAATTTAAATAAACCTAAATAAAATTACTACAATTAACTAAATTATTCCAATTTAAAACTAAATACTTATCTATAAAATAAACCCTAAGCTAGCTACAATATAACTAATAGTTCATTGTAGCTAGTTTAGGATTTATTTTTATTTTACAGGCAACTTTGTATTTATTTTAACTAGGTAGAATAGTTATTAAATAGTTATTAACTATTTAATAGCTACCTAGTTAAAATAAAAACAAATTTACCTGTAAAATAAAACATAACCTAAGTTACAATTACATCTAACACTACACTATAATTAAATTAATTCCCTAAATTAACTACAATTAAATACAATTATCTAAAGTACGGAAAAAAACCCCCACTAAATTACAGAAAATAATAAAATAATTACAAGTTTTTTAAACTAATTGCACCTAATCTAATTCCCCTAATAAAAATAAAAAAGCCCCCCAAAATAATAAAAAGCCCTACCCTATACTAAATTACAAATAGCCCTTAAAAGGGCCTTTTGCAGGGCATTGCCCCAAAGTAATCAGCTCTTTTACCTGTAAAAAAAAGTACAATACCCCCCAACATTAAAACCCACCACCCACACACCCAACCCTACTCTAAAACTCACCCAATCCCCCCTTAATAAAACCTAACACTAACCCCTTGAAGATCACCCTCCTTGAGAAGTCTTCACCCAACCGGGCCGAAGTCCTCAACAAAGCCGGGCAAAGTGGTCCTCCAGACGGGCAGAAGTCTTCATCCAAGCCGACCAGAAGAGGTCCTCCAGAAGGGCAGAAGTCTTCATCCAGGCGGCATCTTCTATCTTCATCCATCCGGTGTGGAGCAGGTCCATCTTCAAGACATCCAACGCAGAGCATCCTCTTCGTTCTTCATCAGACGACTGAATGAAAGTTCCTTTAAATGACGCCATCTAAGATGGCGTCCCTTCAATTCCTATTGGCTGATATCATTCTATCAGCCAATCGGAATTAAGGTAGAAAAAATCCTATTGGCTTATGCAATCAGCTAATAGGATTGAACTTCAATCCTATTGGCTGATTGGAACAGCCAATAGGATTGAGGTCGCATACTATTGGCTGTTACAATCAGCCAATAGGATTGAAGTTCAATCCTATTGGCTGATTGCATCAGCCAATAGGATTTTTTCTACCTTAATTCCGATTGGCTGATAGAATTCTATCTGCCAATCGGAATTGAAGGGACGACATCTTGGATGACGTCATTTAAAGGAACCTTTATTCAGTCGTCGGGTGAAGAACGAAGAGGATGATCCGCGTCGGATGTCTTGAAGATGGACCCGCTCCGCGCCGGATGGATGAAGATAGAAGATGCCGCCTGGATGAAGACTTCTGCCCATCTGGAGGACCTCTTCTGGCCAGCTTGGATGAAGACTTCTGCCCATCTGGAAGACCACTACGCCCGGCTTCGTTGAGGACTTCAGCCCGGTTGGGTGAAGACATCTCAAGGTAGGGTGATCTTCAAGGGGTTAGTGTTAGGTTTTATTAAGGGGGATTGGGTGGGTTTTAAAGTAGGGTTGGGTGTGTGGGTGGTGGGTTTTAATGTTGGGGGGTATTGTACTTTTTTTTAAAAGGTAAAAGAGCTGATTACTTTGGGGCAATGCCCCGCAAAAGGCCCTTTTAAGGGCTATTTGTAATTTAGTATAGGATAGGGATTTTTATTATTTTGGGGTTTTTTTTTTATTTTATTAGGGGGATTAGATTAGGTGTAATTTAGTGGATTTTTTTCCGTACTTTAGATAATTGTATTTAATTGTATTTAATTGTAGTTAATTTAGGGAATTAATTTAATTATAGTGTAGTGTTAGGTGTAATTGTAACTTAGGTTATGTTTTATTTTACAGGTCAATTTGTCTTTATTTTAACTAGGTAGCTATTAAATAGTTAATAACTATTTAATAACTATTCTACCTAGTTAAAATAAATACAAAGTTGCCTGTAAAATAAAAATAAATCCTAAACTAGCTGCAATGTAACTATTAGTTATATTGTAGCTATCTTAGGGTTTATTTTACAGGTAAGTATTTAGTTTTAAATAGGACTAATTTAGTTAATGATAGTTATTTTATTTAGATTTATTTAAATTATATTTAAGTTAGGGGGTGTTAGGGTTAGGGTTAGACTTAGATTTACGCCTTAATTAATAAGGCGTTAAAAGCAGCATTGGGACCTCTCAATCTAGTTTTAAGAGTTTTAGCCACTTTACTTAGATAATAATTATATTTTGTCAAAATTGTCATTTTATCTATTGAATAAAGAATACATTAGTTTTTATGTGCCTGCTCTTCCTCAGTTATACTCTAGATGGTGCTAAAGGCAAATACATAAGTTGCTATCAGCTCTGTGAATGCTTTGAAGAAACATCACTAATGCTGAGTTGACTGTAACCTTCTGTGCTTCAGCAAACTTGTGTTGCTATCTCTACCTGTTGTCTAACAAAAGAAAGTTGTCACTGTTGTAGACACTGCTCAGAAAATACAGTAGCCTTACATTATCACTGTTGTAGACACTACTCAGAAAATACAGTAGCCTTACATTATCACTGTTGTAGACACTACTCAGAAAATACAGTAGCCTTACATTATCACTGTTGTAGACACTGCTCAGAAAATACAGTAGCCTTACATTGTCACTGTTGTAGACACTACTCAGAAAATACAGTAGCCTTACATTGTCACTGTTGTAGACACTAGTCAGAAAATACAGTAGCCTTACATTGTCACTGTTGTAGACACTACTCAGAAAATACAGTAGCCTTACATTGTCACTGTTGTAGACACTAGTCAGAAAATACAGTAGCCTTACATTGTCACTGTTGTAGACACTACTCAGAAAATACAGTAGCCTTACACTGTCACTGTTGTAGACACTAGTCAGAAAATACAGTAGCCTTACATTGTCACTGTTGTAGACACTACTCAGAAAATACAGTAGCCTTACATTGTCACTGTTGTAGACACTACTCAGAAAATACAGTAGCCTTACATTGTCACTGTTGCAGACACTACTCAGAAAATACAGTAGCCTTACATTGTCACTGTTGTAGACACTACTCAGAAAATACAGTAGCCTTACATTGTCACTGTTGTAGACACTGCTCAGAAAATACAGTAGCCTTACATTGTCACTGTGATATTGTGAGAAAATTCCCATTGCCATCACCCAGCACAGCCAAGGGTTATATGACCAAATTATCTTTAAGTTACATTTAATTTTAGGGACTAGTATTACAGCAGTAATAGGGGCATATTTCTCAAGCTCCATAAAATGTCCGCCTGCTCTGAAGCGGCGGACAGAAATCGCCGGAAATGAACTCAATCAAATACGATCGGGTTAATTGACACCCCCTGCTAGCTGCTGATTGGCTGCAAATCTGCAGTGAGCGGTATTGCACCAGCAGTTCACAAGAACTGTTGGTGCAATGATAAATGCAGAGAGCGTATGCTGTCGGCATTTATCGATGTGCAGTGGACACGATCCGCAATATCGGATCATGTCCGCTCGCAGCATCATAAATATGCCCCATAAAGTCAAGATATAAATTTACAAGCACCCCAGATTGCTTCCGGCTGTGACAGCTATAACAAGAACATCCTCACACACCTATAAGTCTATAATCAGGCACTGGCCAACATGGCGGCTGCCTTTGTTATAAATTATTTTATAAATAAAAAGGCTTGAAAAGTAACTGCATCATAAAATGAGGAAACCTCAAAGTCAAACAATTAGATGCCTAAAATGTGGGAAAAAAATAATCCAAAGCAAAAAAACTAAAGCAAAAAAATTCCACATGGTTAAAAGATACAGGTGGCTAAAAGGAGGAATTTACATTTTTAGAATGGGTACAACTGCACCATTTGGGTGACAATAGTGCTACTAAGAATTTAAAATGGAGCGTAAATGAAATTTTTTAGAAAAATTTAAAACAACCACATATACCAATTACCTGACATAGATACCTGTACACCCTGTAATAACTGTCATCTCCCATATACAAAATAGAATCTGATATATAGAATTCAGTTTACCATTAGGGAAAGTAGGAAACTGTCTAGTGACACCGGGACAGCAGAGGGCATCTGATTGCCACTGGTACTGCAGAACCCTTGGAGTTCAGGAATTGTTAACTTTAATATTATAACCTTCAATGAGAAGATTATTCAGGTCAGCCAATCAAAGGGTAAATAACAATCAGATCAGTTAACCCTAGTTTTGCAGTATACATTGTTAGTGTAATCTCTGCATGTACAGTTTGCAAGATACTGATTTGTGGTAGCTCTGTCACTTTCTTTTATTACACATGAATTTCATTTGTTTTTGAGATCTTTATGCTACTTAGTTGTGGGTACAAAAGAACAAGCTAGTCTCACAGAAACACACGCAGCACCATATGAGACTATAAAGCAGCACACATTGCTGCTGTAACCTATAGTAAAGGATTTATGCTCATTAGAGTAAGCTTAGAGCCGTGTTATGTTAAAAAAAAAAGTAATGTAGACCTTTGAGACTTAAAAATAGATTAAATAAAGATTGTTTAATTATTATTTTGGTTTATGTACAAACAAATTTCAAATGATGAAGGAATTTGGCAGGGAGATCTTGTTTATTATTTATTTATACAAATTGTAGCTATGTTTGTAAAGGACCAAGAATCTGTTTCTCTATATAATATCATTATAAAACAGAAAACTGCAAAATAACTGACCAAATGGCTATATAACACAGAATATAGAGTATTTTACTGATGTCCTAGACATCAAAGGTTTTATGCTCATGCAAGGCAATTAGTATTTTAATTATCATGAAATAGAATAGAAAAAAAAAACTAAAACTAAAACCCCCCTTTTTTTTACTTGCTGTATGAGAGTTTGCTGATGCTGTACATTCCCAGTTTACTTCTGACATCTATGTCCCTTTAATTTTAATTTGAACAACAGCATTTTTTTGCCACTAAAACATAGTAAATTAAGTATTTGGTAGGTTCTAGAAATTTGGCACAACTTTGCAGAACATTTTAAACGGAGCAAAATATGTGAAATCTTGTACGAATATTACAGTGTGAAATATTAACTGCACACTAGGGGGAGCTGGAGGTAAAGAAGTAGCTTATACACTATATATAGAGAGATAGATAGATAGATAGATAGATAGATAGATATAGATAGATATACACACACACAGCAGTTTTGTGTGTGACTGCATATATGTTAAGGGGCCTGTTCCAAGCTGATTAGGTAAATAACTGTTCCACGTGTAGCAAACGGATATACTAAAAATAATAGTTTCCTAAACTGCCACGGCTCTGCTTAGCTGTTTTGTGACTTCTGAACCATTATAATGAAGATTTTTTTTTAAACAGACACTAATGAAAAAAAAAACATTCATGATTCAAATAAGACAATAACATTTTTTTTTTTTTCATTATCAAAATGCTCACCATCTTTGTATGCGCACACTTTCTGAGGAACCAGCTCCTACTGAGCAAGTGCAAGAGTGCGCACTGTATACAATTATGCATTTTATGATTGGTTCATGGCTGTCACATGATACAAGGGGCGGAATCTGTTGGCGCTCTACAAATAACCGATAATAATAATAAAAAGAAAAATGGATATAGCTTTGAAATTTGTCAGAAACTCTCCAGCATGGAACAGGATCACCAAAACCTTTGGTTTTTTTAGTATTAGATAAAATTTGCCTTTATAAAATTTTTGAGCTACTTTGCAGTGCTGACTTCTTACATATTCTCAAACCAACCATAGCTTTACCCACAGAACAATTGCAATTCTGCCCCAAATCTCCTTGCAAAAATAGGGCAAGATTACATATGCAGCGTCGCCGTTTTTTATGCGGTTTTGGTATCACATATACGGCGCCGCATGTAAATGCGTCGCGTTTATTTTACCCGTAAGCCTGCTAGTTTTACTCCCATAAGCTAACATACAATTGCGGCGCAAATCGGTATCACATATTCAACGCAAGGATTTACGCTGCGAAAATTGAGACATTTTACTCCATTTTCACTTCGCCACACATAGGCAGGCACAGCAAGCCTTGCGCTGAGTATGTGAGTAGCTCCCTGAAAATAGTAACTAACACCTAACGCATGCGCAATATCTATCTACCTGTCAACAGCAATCACCCACCGCAATAACTAATAAAGTATATTAACCCCTTATCCACCAACCCCCACATCGCAATAAACCTAATACATGTATTAACCCCTTTATCCACCATTAACCCACAACGCAATAAACCTAATAAAAAATGTAACCCCTAATCCGCCATTAACCCACACACAATAAACCTAATAAAACGATTAACCCCTAATCCGTCAAACCCACACAACGCAATAATCCTAATAAATTTATTAACCCCTAATCCGCCAACCCCCCACAATCCAAATAACGAATTAAATTACTAAGTCCCCTAACCTAACACCCCCTAAATTAACCCCAATTACCTAAATTAAAAAAATACTAAGTTACAATTAAAATAAAAAAACCTAACATTACTTTAAAATAAAAAAAACTAAGATTAAACTAATCTAAGATTACAAAAAAATAAAAAAGTCTAACATTACATAAAATAATAAACCAAATGATCAAAAATAAAAAAAATAAACCTTTCCTATGAAAATAAAAAGCCCCCCAAAATAAAAACACCCCCTAATCTAATGCTAACCTACCAACAGCCCTTAAAATAGCTTTTGTAGGGCATTGCCCTAAGTTAAACAGCTCTTTTACCTTAAAAAACACCCCTGTAACAGTAAAAATCCCCACCCACAAAATAAAAAAAACTAACACAAAAAAATCCTTAACTACCCATTTGTATGGGCATTGCCCTTAAAATGGCATTCAGCTCTTTTAAGTGTGCCCAATAAACCCCTAATTTTTAAAAAAACAAACCCCCCCAAAAAAAAAAATCCTAAATCTAACCCGCAAATAGGTACTCACCATTCCTTAAGTTCGGCGGAGAAGGTCCTGTTCCAGGCAGCGGTGAAGTCTTCTTCCAAGCAGTCGACAGCTTCTTCCAAGCGGGGACCACTTCCTTCTTCATCCAGGACCAAGCCGTCGTGGAGCGGAGATGAGCGCAGAGCAGGACCAGTGACTGTGGAGCCATGGAGCGTGGAGGATCCTCTAAGTACAATCGCCCCCGTACACTTAATAGTGAATTCAAGTTACGCATTTAAATATGACGTCCCTTGCATTCCTATTGGCTGATTTGATTCTTCAAATTCAAATCAGCCAATAGGATGAGAGCTACTGAAATCCTATTGACTGATTTGAATAGCCAATAGGATTTCTGTAACTGTTCAGTTTTTTAGATTAGGGATTTATTGGGCACTCTTAAAAGAGCTGAATGCCCATTAAGGGCAGTAAAAGAGCCGAATGCCCTTTTAAGGGCAATGCCCATACAAATGCCCCTTTAGGGGCAATGAGTAGTTTAGGATTTTTTAATGTTAGGTTTATTATTTTTGGGGGTGGGGGGTTTTACTGTTAGGGGGACTTAGTGTTTTTTAAGGTGAAAGAGCTGTTTAATTTAGGGCAATGTTTTTTTTTTTTTTTTTTTTTTTCATAGGGATTAGGTTTTATATATAGTTTAATCTTAGGTTTTTTTTATTTTTAAGTAATGTTATATTTTTTATTTTAATTGTAACTTAGTATTTTTTAATTTAGGTAATTGGGGTTAATTGGGGTGTGGCAGATTAGGGGTTATTAGGTTAATTAGGGTACATGGGTTGTGGTGGTTTGGCGGATTAGGGGTTAATAGTTTTATTAGGATTATTGCGTTCTGTGGGTTTGGCGGTTTAGGGGTTAATAGTTTCATAAGGTTTGTTGCGATGTGGTTAATGGCAGATTAGGGGTTAATAGTTTTAATAGGTAATTTCCGATGTCGGTTAATGGCAGATTAGGGGTAAATACTTTTATTAGGGACTTTGCAATGTGGGTGAATGGCGGATTAGGGGTTAATACATTTATTAGGTAATTTGCAAAGCTGGGGTTGGCGGATTTAGGGGTTAATATTTGTATTACGTAGATCGTGATGTGTGTGAATGATGGATTAGGGTTTAATAGTTTAATTAGGCATATTGCATTGTGGGGGTTGTCAGTTTAGGGGTTAATACTTTTATTATTAGTTTCAATGTGGGTTTGATGGCGGATATAGGGGTTTTACGTGTCAGGTTTTATTTAGGTGCCCGGCAGTTTCTAAAGTGCCGTAAGTCACTGGCAACTCCAGAAATTTGTATTTACGCTCATTTCTGGACATCGCTAATTTATCCGATTTACGGCACTTTATGAACTGCCGGTGCCGTATATGTGATACCCCGATGTGCGAGGTGAAATTACGGGTGGCGGGTTTCAGCAGTTGCACTGAAGCTTGCGCCGCATATGTAATCTCACCCATATTCTGTGGCAATATATCCCTAGTATAACTGGTGTTAATATATATATAAATATATTAAGTGTCACCAGATAACTTCTGCGCTTATAATCAATGTGGTACAATTGTTGTGGGACAGGCCTTAGCAAAAGTCACCTTCTCAAACAATATCTAAACTGATATTCTGCTTATGATTCAGCTGATATTTTGTAGCATTTGCCATAAAGATTAGCAGCATAAGCTTAAAAAGAAGCCAATTAACCACTGCAATGTTCCTTAAGGAAAGTATTGCACAAGCTGTATATTCTCATTACAATAACTAATGTGTGTGTGTGTGTGTTTGTGTGTTTATGTCTATGTATGCGAGTGCATATTTTGTGTATGTGTGTGTATGTTTTGTGTGTGTCTGTGTGAATGTATCTGGGTATTTTGTATGTGTGTGTGTATATGTGTGTGTATGCTTTGTGTGTGTCTGTGTGAATGTATCTGGGTATTTTGTATGTGTTTGTGTATGTGTGTGTATGTTTTGTGTGTGTCTGTGTGAATGTATCTAAGTATTTTGTATGTGTGTGTGTATGTGTGTGTGTGTGTATAGTAATATCCAGATAAAGAGGTAAAATAATGATCCTTGACACTTGCCGGGTTAAAACGTTTGAAGCTTTATTTACAAAGTAAAACACTCAGGGCTCCACCACTCCACACACCTCAGCTGCTATTCTGTGTGTGTGTGTGTGAATGTATGTATTTGTGTGTGTATGTATGTATATGTGTATGTACGTACAGTATATGTGTGTGTGTATGTGTATATATGTATGTGGTATGTATGTATATGTGTGCGTGTATGTGTGTACATGTATGTATGGTGTGTGTGTATGTATGTATGTGTGTGTGTTTATGTATGTGTGTGTATTTATGTATGTGTGTGTGTGTACATGTATGTACGGTATGTTTGTGTGTGTATGTATGTATGGTGTGTGTGTATGTATGTATGTGTGTGTGTGTTTATGTATGTGTGTGTGTGTGTGTTTATGTATGTGTGTGTGTGTGTGTGTGTATGTATGTATGTGTGTGTGTGTGTATGTATGTGTGTGTGTGTGTATGTGTGTTGGAGTTTATGTCTATGGTTTGTGTGTATATATATATGTGTGTGTATGTGTTCCTGTATATGTTTTCATGTTTCAATGGTAACTGTCGACCCAACATATAGTTCTGTAGTATAAACAATATGACCTGAGAGCAACACTCAAGGAAATCTTATTGTACCCCTAAACAGTACAATTACATAACCTTGTTAAGTAGTAAAGGGCACAGCATTTTTCAGTAGTACGTCTGTACCCTGTTTTCCCACTTCCCCCAAATGTTTACTATAATGTTTTTTATTTTACCTTCAACAAGAATATCACTAGGCATCAATTAAAATGTTTGTAAAGATGCCAATTTTTTACAAAAACCCACCCAAAGAACCAATAGCACATACGCAAGGACACCACAACGCTATTTCCAAAATGTTGTCAAAAGAAACTGAAAGTGATGGAGTGAAGTATTGAGAATGGCTGAGGGTCTATTACACTCAGTGATACAATGTTTGGAGCATCTTTTTCTCTGGCCTTTTCAGCTTCAAAAAAATCCATACTGGTAAATAATTAAGTTGCTCCTTACTCTGTGACGGCTTGCCCATATTAAACTGTGTAATCTGTTCTGGGATATTAATGGTTTGCAGGGGAATACCATTATATTGACGTATAGGTGGCAAAAAACCTGCATGGAGCACACATCTGGCCTGGGATCTAATGTTGTGCAGATATTTATGTCATTAAGGATCTGCAGGGAGTGAACTTTTGGTCTGGCTTCTTGACATGGCAATATGTATATGGTATAGAGGTCTGCAACGGAATTCATCTATTGTGTGGTCTTTAAATGGTTATATGTGTAGGCATAATAGGGTTGTACAAGGAATGTGTCTGGAAATGTGCAAATAGATGAAAGCTAAAATGCAGGAGTATTTATCTGGTTAGGGGACTTGACAAATACTGTCTGGAAGAGTATACATCTACACACCTGTCCTGGAGTCTTCATTTGCCCATATATATGTAATTAAGGGGCTGAACAGGGCATGTCTGCAGCCGGCATGCATCTGGTTTAAGCTCTGATTGTTTTTAGTAGAACTGGGTCTGTAGAAGTACTCATCTGCTCTGGGATCTTATATTGTTGTTATTTAGCTGACATAAAGGTCCCCATTTAGGATTTCCCAGCGGACAAGGTTTGCTCCAGTGAACCTCTCAGCCCAGCATTGCAGCAAGTGGGCAGTTTCTGCTGGCCACAGTTATCATTGCACAAGCAAATGCTCATGTAGCCATGCCCCCTGGTCTAGAGCACCCAATCATGTGAGAGCAGGACTTCTCAATCATCCTGATTGGATCTTATTTAACTCCATCACACCTGAGGTGGTGAAGAGGTTAAGTAGCAGTGGACTTAAGACCACAGCTACCTTACTAGCATTTCAGGACCATTTCCATATATTGCTGAAAACACGTGCACACTCCCAAGCCTATCTTAGTATAATATCAGGGAAAGGAAGCAAGAAATCAAGAAGGAGTGAATTAAAACTAAATAAAAATGATCATTTTATGTAAATCATGAAAGTTTTATTCTGACTTTTTCTTTGTCCTTTCAAACAAATTATTTGATAAATTTGTATTTTTAATTCAAACTAGGTTGTTTTAGTACAATCACTGTATTTAATCATTATTCTTTTAATCTTATACAGTAACCTTTACTGTAGTCACCACTGAAAATTGCGTATTTGGGCCAAAATAAATTTTGCACCAGGACTGTCTATTCTTTGTTTCCACTACCGGTAAGAAACATGGATTTCAGGAAGAGTTAGAAGCCTGGTACTTAAACCATAATCATCTATAGGAAATTACTACTCTGTCAAGTCATTCAGTTGTACTATAGGAAGAGACCAGCAAGGTTTGGGCTATATTTATTGACCACTTCCCATAATCGCTACCCTAAAAATGTGCGTTGTAGTCTGAAATGTATATAGCTCAACTTTATTGAGCAAATAAATCTGCCTTTTTGCTTGAAGCCTCTTGAGGCCCATATGATATTATTGCAGCTGGATTGATGCTAAAGAAGACATTTATATTTGGTCTCTATCTTTAGGATCAATTTAAACAGTTGTTGAGTTTGCGAATAATCTATTGATAGACATTAAATGCCCAGAACAGAACTTGTTAAAATAAATGAATGACTTGATTTTATTAGTTACAATATAATTAAAAATATTTAGAAAGTTCTCCATCTAACCATTTGTATTTCCTAGGCTCTAATTATTTCAAAGTGTTTTAAATTGTATTTGTAAATGTTATGAGCATGTGTTCAGTTTTAATTTATTGCTTAAGAAACCTTACTCTGTGTACCAATAAAATTACACAAATAAATTTGCCAACTGTCAAGATTTTCCCATGAGGTCCAGGGCTACGTTGGAATGAAAACACATCTGGGATAAAATTGGTACAATTCCTTGATTTAATAGTGAGCACATCTGTGTTATAGGGAACATTTGCACATCAATACATGGGTTCAAGTTAAAAACATTAGCATATGACATCCTTGGACTGATCATATTTTTATTTTACTTAGCACCATACGTCCTTAAATGTCCCTATATCCCTCTAGGCTTGCCTGGTACTTGGGAGATCACAAATCTTCTACTGTATCTACCAGCAATTAAAAAAAAAATTACAAATACATAACAGAATATAAGGAGTACCACACACAACATGTTTGTTTATCAGACTGTGACTATCAACAGAAACTTGCTATTGTAATTAAAATATAATTAATGAATTATATCTAATCTAAATAATTAACTGCCATTCTAAAACTTCCAAGATGATAACGTTTCAGTAGCTCATAAGAAATATTCTTTGATACAATTAAAATGACTAGAAAACATTAAAAAAAAAATATTATTTTGTGTTACTCTTAAATTCTGTATAATCCCATACATTTGTATCTCTCCCAGCTGTTCTACAAACTCATAATACAACCAAACACAGATTATTGCTGTAAAAGAGTTAAAATATATGGAACATTAAAATAAAATTAAAAATAAATATAGAATATTAAGTTAAAAAATATTTAAATTACTACTAAATCAGTGGAAATGCAGAGCTCCCAATCTCCCCTCATCTTGTTGTATTTGCATAGTCTGGGAGCACCTCTGGTTGTTCCTTCTGGAGCTTTCTCATTCTGATAACTGTCCCGGGTACACAAGTGAAACCAGGGACTACCCAGACTACACCCCACCCACTGACTGCCCATCCCGCCCAATCCTGTCCACGGAATACCTGTGACTCCCCTTGTCAGCTGTGGTTCCACAAACAGAATTCCCAAAACTCAGTGTACACCTCACATCACATAGCCCCCAGAAGTTAGCCAAGGAAATTAAAATAACAAATGACACCACTGTGCTGTTAATATTAGCCGCAAATAAGATGATCTTCAGCCACCACACCTTAAAAACTTAATCTGAAACATTTTCCATTTGAAGTACAATGCTTATTTTCTAAATGTAATTCTACAAGTTGCATTCAAAATATTATTGTGTGCCTGGTGGTGCTTAATAACTGCATCTGTAACTCACATATATAAACATTTTCTATACTTATTTGGTATATACATGTGCCATCACTATCCCTAGTTTTATTACAGACCATGGGGATATTTGATTCCCAAATCCTTCTTTGACATTTCCACCTACCGGTTAGTCCAAAGCACAATGAGGATCTGAAAAACCTTATTTATGGGAATATCATGTAAACCTAAAAAATAAAATCACACAAAAAGTGGTGTATTTAGTTTTTTTTGCTGTAAAATTTACAGCCCAACGAAACTCCTACCTCAACATGTCTTATATTTATCACAAATATTTCTAACAACTGGAGGACAGAGACACCTGTACTGGTCACGTAACCCCACAACCAGAGATTGGTTTGTAGTAAAATGAATAAATAAAATGTCTGGAGAACATTAGAGTGCCATTCAACTGCCCATCCATTAAAAACTGCTTCCCTAGTTGATTTAGACCAAATGACATCCCTGCCTGCCTGCTCTGCCTATGACCTATCAAATTGGAATGAGTCATAAGGATACACTCATGTATGCTCATTAGGCTGTCGTGGGCCCCTGTTGTTAAAGCGAGGTCATATTGGAAATTTGTAGGGCCTCATTAAACTCATCTTTTCCAGTGTTTTACTAGTGAGCATTCTTGCTATATTATATTAAAATATAATATTATATTTATGCACCAATACAGAACCGCTAGCAATGTAGAATGGCAGTAATTAAAGTGTGAGTCATAGGATATGTTCTTGCAAAATGAGATTTGTAAATGTTTGCAATTGTAAAATATTCAAAAGTCTGTTTTTATTAAGGTAAAGTAGACTTGCTGGATACAGAGAGAACTGTCTCAGAAACTACACTAACAAGGTGCTCATTTAAGCATGTAGACTTCATAAAGACTATTAGTTGACTTTTGAAATACATTTTAGATGAGGTTGACACATTTTTAGTTTTATTTATCTTTGAACATTTTCAAAGTGTTGTTGTGATACCGATATAATTAAAAATGGAATGCTTTCTATGGGACATGAAGTTAATGCTTGCAAGATAGATGCAGCTTCAACAATTTAATGGACCTGATCTCACAACTCGCAGCTGCTAAAAACCTCTGAATCTATTCTGTAATTTTCAAGTTACAATATTTTGGTGGAGTTTTTTCCTATGAGATTTCAGTTTCATAAGTGACATTTATTTAATCTAGGTCTTTGTCAAATTTCTTTACACATAGTTATGGGAACCATATTTTGGAGCCTATAAAAAGAAGCCACTATCCATGACATAACTGGTGGGCAACTTTATCCTGAATGCCTGTCTTAGACGTAAAGATGCATAAGTACACTTTTGTGCCTGTACCAATTCTCTAAGTCCATTAGGAACCAGAACAGAGGGAGACATCAGCTTGTTAGTAAATATTGCACACACAAAAAACTTTACTGGCATCTCATGCACAATACTGATAAAAATTAGTTAATTATAAAAGGAGCCCTTTGTGTTTTACAAATGAAGAGTAGTAGAAGTCCCTGGAAGGAGGGTACAAGATGGGACAGATACTGCTCCCAGTCTTCAACATTTGTCTAGAGCTTGCTTTTGGGAATACTCTATAAAAGAGCCTGCACTTTACCTTTTGTGCAACCTAGAGGGGTGTTTGACCCCCTCATTAGAGAGAGTAGAATCATTTTCACTAGATCTGGAAGATGGAGACATCAGCTTGCTAGTAAATACTATATTGACATCTCTCAAATAGAAAACAAGGTTGTCCCAATAAGCGCTAACTGAGGAAAAATTGTCTAAAATCTGTAAAAGAACAAATAATAGTATTGTTATTTTTCCATAATTGTAATCAAGCTAAGTTATAACACTGTAATATCCAATTACAAACCAACTTGCAGGGATTTGCTTTATAGACACCAACATAGTAGCGTACAACTATTTCACACCAGCGGCTCACATGCCAAGCCAGGTCATGGGAGGTGACATCACAATTTGCTGTTTTCTTTGCTGTGAACTTGCCTGTGCTAACTCAATCCAGAACAACAAAACAAAAAGGGCACACAGCTATAAAACTTACCTTTTATTTATATCCATGAAAGTTAAAAAAAGATAAGTAAAAGTATGTGTGATTAAGGAAAATGTCCATAGTCAACATTTTTACAGGACTTCACCATTTTAGGAACATACACATAAAAATATTGGTCAATGCTTAACCAATAAAAGATTGACCAAACATAATGCTAAACAAAATATCATTACAAGAATTGCTTAAAGGGCTATACTCCACAACTTGTTAAAGTGTGACAGATATTATAGATAGTAAAACATATGTACATGAAGAAACTATGAACATAGTACAAAATTCTTAAATATTATAAATATTAAATCATAAACATTTCAAAAATCTTTAACACAGTATAAAACTTGTAATATCACCATAGCTGCTATTTACTGTCAATAATTGATTAAATCATATTCAGAGTTTAGATCTTTGGGTACCGTGGTATTTAAATGAAAATTACAAAACATTTCTCGTAAATTTAATCTACTTAATTTATCTCCCCCTCGTCGATATCTGTAGACTTTTTCAATTGTACACCAAGAAACACTATCTGTAACCTTGTTGTGGTTTTGTACAAAATTCTGTACTAACGCAGTAGATGCTGTCCCAATTCGAATACTTGACAAATGTCTTCTAATCCTGGAGCGTATATCATGGGTCGTGAAACTCACATACTGAAGATTACATTGTTTACAAGTACATAAACCACAGTAGTAAACGCACAATTTAAACTATATTTAATAAGGAATCTTGCCCCTGTAGCCGCGAATGTGAAGCTATTACCCACAGTAACACTCTCACAAGTTTTACAGCAACTACTTCCACAAATAAACATTCCCTTGCATCATAACCAAGAACTTTTATTTTTAGCTTAATCTTGTAACTGGGATGGTGAAAGATGTTGCCCAGACTTTTATTTCTTCTATAGGAACATCTTATTCTATTCTACATTAAGTTGACAAGACTGTCATTTGCTGAAAGAATGCAGAAATGTTTCAGTGTAATTTTGCACGCATCATAATAGTGGTCAATGTAGTCTGTGACAAAAGTTACTCCCCCATAAGAAGACTCGCCAGAAACACGGCCCTTCAAGCTCCGTACAGAGCTTGATAAATGGGCCTGTTGGACTCTCATTTATTACATTTTTTAATGACAGGAGAGCACATGATTCTTGAAAAGAAACATTTTTGGTAAGAGGGGTCAGTCAGTAGGTTTAAATGTTCCAACAAAGTTGAGTTATATGAATCAAAATAATGTCTATGCAAGGTGATATTCCACAATAGGATTAACATCCAACATTGTTGTGAATATATTAAAACGCACCAAAGGTACAACATTCAGCCCATAACTAAGTACTTTTATTTCAGCATTAGTAAAAAAGTGATCAAATAGATTAATTGCACTCCGGATCTATACTTTGTGTTGTTGTTTTTCCTTAAAGAGTACCTCTGCTGTTTTACACCTCTAAACTCTCTTTCCCCCCCTCCCTCCTTTTATTTCCTTTTGTATCTGACAAATTCTCCTCTGATCTCCCTCCCTAGTAAACATAGAGGAATTAGTATCAGAATAAACATTACCACCTTGTCCTGTATAATCTGAGGAATAGATCGATAGTGTGAAGTGGGTAATCTTGTTTCTTTTGTTTGAACAGATAAAATAGAAAGATTCTCAACCCTTATGGACTCATTTTTATTAACTAAAATACTAGTAGATTCTTTATGACCATACCTGAAGTAGAACCATCTTCTACTAAATCTAGATCTATTTTTCAGACCTCCTCTCTGAATAACCATTGCCAGAGCTCTAATTAAAACCATACTTTTAGTCAGTAAAAGAGCCTGTAACTTGCCTTTCTTGCAACCTATAGGGGTGTTTGACCCACTCTTTGAATTTCCACTAGATCCTCTTATTATCATGTGATCTATTTAGAAATAATAACCTGAAACTAACACTTGACAATAAATGTGAAAATAATCTAAATTTGTGCCTCTGTATCTTCAAAAATAAGTAGAATCTCTTCTCTTGAATCTCTATAGTTGATGTAGACATTGTAATTTCCTAATACATGGAAACTAAATATAAATGAGACCCCCCCCCATGTAAAAGAGAAGAGACTCAAGGTGCTATATTGTTTATGAAATAATAGTGAATATTGAATTCACTAGACACAAGGGGGGGGGGATTTAATAAGCCGCAGATTTCTCCTCTCAAAGTTTCTGTATCGCTGGAAACGTAAGTTAAGAAGCAACGGTCATAAGACTGCTGCTCCTTAACTTGACCGCCGCCTTTTAGGTGGCAGACTGCAATAATCCTGATCCGATTGTGATGAATGACACCCCCTGCTAGCGGCCGATTACAGCGAATCATGTCCGCCCGGCAAATGATAAATTGACCCCTAAAGGGTTAATCACAATCTTGCTCTAGTCTAAAAAAACTATTAGTGAATGTCAGTCAGTATTGTCAGTGTGATCACAATCTTAAAATACTTCTGTCATTAATACCCCCGAAGTCATAAATGATTACCTCCTGAAAAAAACACAAAATCAGTAGGTATGTGTGTTTATTAGGTTAGTGATTTATTAAATGTTATTAGTGTAAACATGTTTATTACTAATCATTTCATTTAATTGATTGAGCATAAAAATTTGTATCTGGTGAGATTACTTTTTGATGTTAAATAATATGGCCGGGGAAATGTCAATGTTTCTTGTGCATGCGCAAAACTAATGTTAAATTTGTAGACTTTTGCTGTACTCAGTAATATGTAGTAGTGTTGCCTGGAGTAAATCTAGTCTATTTAGCACTTTTCCACCAATCAGTGAAAAAATAGCCCTAAAAATGTGTTTTTAAGTACTGAGAATTTGGATTATACTAATATTATAAGGAGCAGAGTATTTTTATTCAGGGTCACATGACACTTTAGATATCATATGGTTAATATAAAACTATAAATATAATGTATTTGTTTCTACTGATTTCTGCTCCCCCTATCCCCCCATACAGACAAACATTGGTACCTCTCCTTGTTTATATAAATGACAGAACTTTCTGTAGTTTACTGTCACATTAATCTCCCAACTGGACATATGACATATTGCTTTCTTTCATTTGGCAGAGGAAAAGGAAATGCATCCACCAGAGAATAGTTTAGCAGAGACATAATTTAATGCACAAAATCATCTTTATAGAGTAATTTATGTGCCAGTACTATAAAGTGCTGCCGGACAGGATAGTCTGGATATCCAATGACATTGAGGTGACCTCATATTGTGCATAAACTGGTCCTGCAGTGTAGCTTGGGGCTGTGTCAGGGCTCCAATACTGGATGATGACAACAGTTTGACATCATTGTTTATGTTATGTTTGTCCCTGTGATGTGTACGTGCTCAGTACATTACAGTCATATGAGTTGCTGCAGAAGCTGGAAGGGGTTTACACATGAATGACTATTTACATTTTCCCATTTATTAGAAAGTGAATATTATAAGAGCTAATTATAACTAAACTGTCACTGAAGAGTGGAACAGATTAACCATTTAACTGCTAGGGAAAATTCTTATTCATTTCTTGCAGAATGTTATCTCGCTTAACCACTGGATGTGTATATAGCTCAAATGGTCCCGGTATTTAAAAGCAATGTCACTGTTATATATAATGATTTATATGGTATTAAGATATTTGTGCTTCACTGCTCATTCAGTTCATTATAAGGCCTCTATTTAACAAAGTCTGCCGGACCTGATCCGACAGTGCGGATCAGGTCCGCCAGACCTCGCTGAATGCGGAGAGCAATATGCTCTCCGTATTCAATATTGCACAAGCAGCTCACAAGAGCTGCTGGTGCAACGCCACCCCCTGCAGACTTGCAGCCAATGGGCCGCCAGCAGGGAGGTGTCAATCAACCCGATCGTACTCAATCGGGTTGATTTGCGGTGATGTCTGTCTGCCTGCTCAGTGCAGACTCGCCATAAACACGGGCCCACAAGCTCACTACGGAGCTTGTTAAATGGGCGCATACGTCTCAGCCTATTTCTCACAACTCAGGTAATAGTGCATATGCAGGGAACCAATCTGCGTTTTGCCTCGTTGTTTGCCGCCAGTCCCCTAAACCAATCAGGGAGGTTGTAACATATACAGTAACCTAATAGTGAAAACTTAATTATCACAAATGTACAAACTACCTCAGTCCCAAAAAATTTAAATGGACACAGTATATATAAATTAATATTGCATTTATGTGTTGTCCATATACACTGGCCCATGCTGGGGGGATGAAGGGACTGCAGGACACACTTAAAGGGGCAGGAAACCCTAAACTTTTCTTTTGTGATTCAGAAAAAGATCACAATTTTATCAATTTATCAATTTTGTTTCATTCTCTTGTTATGTTTTGGTGAAGGAACAGCAAAGCACGACTGGGAGCTAGCGGAAAACATGACAAAAGGCAGTCACTAATCATCAGCTAGCTCTTCGCTACTGAGCCTACCTAGGTATGCTTTTCAACAAAGGATACCAAGAGAACTAAGCAAATTAGATAATAGAATTAAATTGGAAAGTTGTTTAAAATTCTCTGTTTTGTCTGAATCATTAAGGAAATGTTTTGGGTTTTATGTCCCTTTAAATTAAAGCATCCACAAGATGTAAGACATCTGATACTAATTTAATCAAAAATGTTCTATCAATTAATAAACATTGTTGCCTAATTTTTCAATTTTTTTTAATTATTACCCTATTTCAAACTCCTACCGAATAACTGCCATCAAACATTTTTATGGAAACACAATGTAAAAACCAGCTATTAATGTAAATTGTAATTTTCCTTTACTTCAGTAAGTCCAGTTTAAAAATGTAATAATAATTTATGCCGATTGTCTTGTAATGTTTGAAAACCATATGTTATATTTGTTTATGAAAGATGTAGAAGTGATCAAAATCGCATCTCATTAAGGTACAATATAAGGAGTTTCTACATGAGTAGATAAAAGATAATCGCCTAGATTTAGAGTTCTGCGGCCAAAGGGGTGCGTTAGCTACGCATGCTTTTTTCCCCCCGCACCTTTTAAATACCGCTGGTATTTAGAGTTCTCTGAAGGGCTGCGTTAGGCTCCAAAAAGGGGGCGTATAGCATAATTTACAGCCACTGCAACTCTAAATACCAGCGGTGCTTACGGACGCGGCCAGCTTCAAAAACGTTCTTGTGCACGATTCCCCCATAGGAAACAATGGGGCCGTTTGAGCTGAAAAAAAAGCTAACACCTGCAAAAAAGCAGTGTTCAGCTCCTAACGCAGCCCCATTGTTTCCTATGGGGAAACACTTCCTAAGTCTGCACCTAACACCCTAACATGTACCCCGAGTCTAAACACCCCTAGCCTTACACTTATTAACTCCTAATCTGCCGACCCCGCTATCGCTGAACCCTGCATATTATTATTAACACCTAATCTGCCGCTCCGTACACCGCCGCAACCTACGTTATGCCTATGTACCGCTAATCTGCTGCCCCTAACACCGCCGACCCCTATATTATATTTATTACCCCCTAATCTGCCGCCCCCAACGTCGCCGCCACCTACCTACACTTATTAACCCCTAATATGCCGACCGGACCTCACCGCTACTATAATAAAGTTATTAACCCCTAATCCGCCTCACTCCCGCCTCAAAAACCCTATAATAAATAGTATTAACCCCTAATCTGCCCTCCCTAACATCACCAACACCTAACTTCAAGTATTAACCCCTAATCTGCCGACTGGACCTCGCCGCTACTCTAATAAATGTATTAACCCTTAAAGCTAAGTCTAACCCTAACCCTAACACCCCCCTAAGTTAAATATAATTTTTATCTAACGAAATAAATTATTTCTTATTAAATAAATTATTCATATTTAAAGCTAAATACTTACCTGTAAAATAAACCCTCATATAGCTACAATATAAATTATAATTATATTGTAGCTATTTTAGGATAAATATTTATTTTACAGGCAACTTTGTATTTATTTTAACCAGGTACAATAGCTATTAAATAGTTAATAACTATTTAATAGCTACCAAGTTAAAATAATTACAAATTACTTGTAAAATAAATCCTAACCTAAGTTACAATTAAACCTAACACTACACTATTAATAAATTAATTAAATAAAACACCTACAATTATCTACAATTAAACCTAACACTACACTATCAATAAATTAATTAAATAAAATACCTACAATTATCTACAATTAAACCTAACACTACACTATCAATAAATTAATTACATACAAATACCTACAAATAAATACAATTAAATAAACTAACTAAAGTACAAAAAATAAAAAAAGAACTGTTACAAAAAATAAAAAAATAATTTACAAACATTATAAAAATATTACAACAATTTTAAGCTAATTACACCTACTCTAAGCCCCCTAATAAAATAACAAAGCCCCCCAAAATAAAAAAAATGCCCTACCCTATTCTAAAATAAAAATTGAAAAGCTCTTTTACCTTACCAGCCCTTAAAAGGGCCTTTTGTGGGGCATGCCCCAAAGAATTCTGCTCTTTTGCCTGTAAAAAAAAACATACAATACCCCCCCAACATTACAACCCACCACCCACATACCCCTAATCTAACCCAAACCCCCCTTAAATAAACCTAATACTAAGCCCCTGAAGATCTCCCTACCTTGTCTTCACCAGCCGGGTATCACCGATCCGTCCAGAAGAGGTTCAGAAGTCTTCATCCAAGCCCAAGCGGGGGCTGAAGAGGTCCATCATCCGGCTGAAGTCTTCTATCAAGCGGCATCTTCAATCTTCTTTCTTCCGGCTCCATCTTCATCCCACCGACGCGGAACATCCATCCTGGCCGACGACTTCCAGACGAATGACGGTTCCTTTCAGGGACGTCATCCAAGATGGCGTCCCTCGAATTCCGATTGGCTGATAGGATTCTATCAGCCAATCGGAATTAAGGTAGGAAAATTCTGATTGGCTGATGGAATCAGCCAATCAGATTCAAGTTCAATCCGATTGGCTGATCCAATTAGCCAATCAGATTGAGCTCGCATTCTATTGGTGTTCTGATCAGCCAATAGAATGCGAGCTCAATCTGATTGGCTGATTGGATCAGCCAATCGGATTGAACTTGAATCTGATTGGCTGATTCCATCAGCCAATCACAATTTTCCTACCTTAATTCCGATTGGCTGATAGAATCCTATCAGCCAATCGGAATTCGAGGTACACCATCTTGGATGACGTCCCATAAAGGAACCGTCATTCGTCAGGGAAGTCGTCGGCCAGGATGGATGTTCCGTGTCGGCGGGATGAAGATGGAGCCGGAAGAAAGAAGATTAAAGATGCCGCTTGATAGAAGACTTCAGCCGGATGATGGACCTCTTCAGCCCCTGCTTGGATCAAGACTTCAGCCAGATGATGGACCTCTTCAGCCCCCGCTTGGGCTTGGATGAAGACTTCGGACCCTCTTCTGGACGGATCGGTGATACCCGGCGTGGTGAAGACAAGGTAGGGAGATCTTCAGGGGCTTAGTGTTAGGTTTATTTAAGGGGGGTTTGGGTTAGAATAGGGGTATGTGGGTGGTGGGTTGTAATGTTGGGGGGGTATTGTATGGGTTTTTTTACAGGCAAAAGAGCAGAATTCTTTGGGGCATGCCCCGCAAAAGGCCCTTTTAAGAGCTGGTAAGGTAAAAGAGCTTTTCAATTTTTATTTTAGAATAGGGTAGGGCATTTTTTTTATTTTGGGGGGCTTTGTTATTTTATTAGGGGGCTTAGAGTAGGTGTAATTAGCTTAAAATTGTTGTATTATTTTTATAATGTTTGTAAATTATTTTTTTATTTTTTGTAACAGTTCTTTTTTTATTTTTTTGTTCTTTAGTTAGTTTATTTAATTGTATTTATTTGTAGGTATTTATATGTAATTAATTTATTGATAGTGTAGTGTTAGGTTTAATTGTAGATAATTGTAGGTATTTTATTTAATTAATTTATTGATAGTGTAGTGTTAGGTTTTATTGTAACTTAGGTTAGGATTTATTTTACAGGTAATTTTGTAATTATTTTAACTAGGTAGCTATTAAATAGTTATTAACTATTTAATAGCTATTGTACCTGGTTAAAATAAATACAAAGTTGCCTGTAAAATAAATATTAATCCTCAAATAGCTACAATAGAATTTTAATTTATATTGTAGCTATATTAGGGTTTATTTTAAAGATAAGTATTTAGCTTTAAATAGGAATAATTTATTTAATAAGAAATAATTTATTTTGTTAGATAAAAATTATATTTAACTTAGGGGGGTGTTAGGGTTAGACTTAGCTTTAGGGGTTAATACATTTATTAGAGTAGGGGCGAGGTCCGGTCGGCAGATTAGGGGTTAATACTTGAAGTTAGGTGTCAGTGATGTTAGGGAGGGCAGATTAGTGGTTAATACTATTTATTATAGGGTTTTTGAGGCAGGAGTGAGGCAGATTAGGGGTTAATAACTTTATTATAGTAGTGGTGAGGTCCGGTCGGCAGATTAGGGGTTAATAATTGTAGGTAGGTGGCGGCGACGTTGGGGGCGGCAGATTAGGGGTTAATAAATATAATATAGGGGTCGGCGGTGTTAGGGGCAGCAGATTAGGGGTACATAGGGATAATGTAGGTTGCGGCGGTGTGCGGTCCGCAGATTAGGGGTTAGGGGTACATAGGTAGTTTATGTACCCCTAAACCGACCTCGGTTTAGGGGTACATAGGTAGTTTATGGGTGTTAGTGTACTTTAGAGCACAGTAGTTAAGAGCTTTATGAACCGGCGTTAGCCCAGAAAATTCTTAACTTCTCGCTTTTCTCTGCGGCTGGAGTTTTGTCGTTAGATTTCTAACGCTCACTTCAGCCAAGACTCTAAATACCGGTGTTAGAAAGATCCCATTGAAAAGATAGGATACGCAAATGGCGTAGGGGGATCTGCGGTATGGAAAATTCGTGGCTGCAAAGTGAGCGTTAGACCCTTTCCTGACTGACTCTAAATACCAGCGGTAGCCCAAAACCAGGGTTAGGAGCCCATAACGCTGGTTTTGACAGCTAACGCAGAACTCTAAATCTAGGCGAATGAGATGATTAGATAAAAATAAGCCTTCTCTGACATTCAGGACTGTTAAAGAGACATTAAACACAAAATATAATACCATAAAAAAGGGCTAGATTACAAGTGGCACGCTAATTTGTTTTTCACTCGAACGCAAACTTTACGGGTTAGCACTTGAATTAAAAGTTTAGGACTTTGGATATTGTGACTGCATTAAATTATCCTACCCACGGACTTCAATGGAGCACGCTGTTACAAAAAATAATACTTATCTCTCGCAAGCTAACTTGGCACGCATTAGACCAACAGTGTTAAACCCAAAGTGAGTTATGAATATTTTACATTCCAATGTTCTTCACGTAGAATATTTTTTTTTTAGATATGTATTTCTATATATGTCTGTTAATTTTTTTGTAAATTATATATCTATACCTAAATATCTAAATGAATATAAACATGTTTAGATATAATAGCAGATTACATATATATATATATATATATATATATATATATATATTAAATATTCAAATACATTTTTCATCAAAGTAAAGAAAATTTTAATGTAAAATATTTATAATAAAACACAGTAAAACACTTTATAACACTTTAAAATGTAATAAAAATTAATTTCATTTTTAAAAGTATTTAACTGGCAATTGTATATACAGTGTGTACATGTGTATATATGTCTATAACTGTGTGTGTATATGTGTATATATGTCTATA
Source organism: Bombina bombina (assembly GCF_027579735.1). Classification (NCBI taxonomy): domain Eukaryota; kingdom Metazoa; phylum Chordata; class Amphibia; order Anura; family Bombinatoridae; genus Bombina; species Bombina bombina. The sequence goes on along the minus strand of NC_069504.1, from coordinate 1,107,280,972 downwards.
ACTGTGTGTGTATATGTGTATATATGTCTATAACTGTGTGTGTGGGCTGGATTACAAGAGGCATAATTATTAGCTCTCCTGTTTGAGCATAAACTTGGCTAAAAGTAAGATTTTTGCACACGTTGGGTAGCACACGTATTACAAGATAAAAAGATATAGGGCGCGCCCTTGGGTAGATAAGTTACGTGTGACAAATCTTAATGTAGATAATACTATATAGCTATATAATATACTGTAATACAATATATCTAAGGCAAAAATAAAACTTATGAAATACAATTGTCAAAACAGATCACAAATAGTAAAAATAAAAATGAAATAAATAGAAATGATAAAAAAAGTCCAAGTACCACATATGAAATGGAGAGGTTTAACATATACAGTCCTATTAGGAATGTGAAATCCAGGTCCAGGCAGCCATCTGTAGTAGGATCCAAGGCCAGGATCCAGAATCAGAAATCTGTAGAAAATACAAGCAAACAGAAGCGCCACATGGCCTAGCACTGTATGTACTCTTGTGAAAAAGTATCAAAGGTGTTTTTCACTCACATTTGTTGAAGCACCCCTTTGGTGCAAGTAAAGCAGGCTGGAATCAAACAGTCACCCAGCAGCAGAGGTGTAACTAGAAACCACAGGGCCCAGGTGCAAGAATCTAAGAAGGTCCTCCCCCTACCCCCCCAAAAAAGGTGAATTTGATACATATCTTTTTCTTTTCTTTTTTTACATTTAACACAGAAAAAAAAAAATGTGAATCAGATTACGTCTGCAAAAGGAGGTACCCTGTGCCCACAGTCTGTGAGATGGTCTGACCCCCCATTACTGTATAAAGTGACACTGTTTAACCCACCAGTACTGTATATAGTGAGTCAGTGACACAGTCTGTAATCTGCCGGTGAGTTGGCTGGCCTGACCCTACCCGCCCCAGTACATTAAACTTTATAGAGTGACCGCAGTAGTCTGTGACATGGTCCAGCCCCCCCGTGCTGTATATAGTGGTACTGTATCGTGACACTGTATACCCCCCGCCCCCCCATGCTGTAGTAACAAGGTCTGTAATTTGCTGGTTCCACAAACATACATACACACACACACACACACATACATGCATAAATACACACACAGTCACATACATACATACACACATACACACATAAATACACACACGCATACATGCATAAATATACACACAGTCGGGGGGCGGAGCTAACCATCAACAAGAATGGCTGCACAGATTAGGAGCTCCGGCTCAAAGCATTGTATAAAATTTTGATAATTGAGGGTGCAGCCTAATTCAAGAAGTCTAAGTGACAAGATAAGATGTGTGAGGTCTAGGAGGCTCTGTTTGATACTCTGAGAGCCAGGTGCAGCGCTTGATAAAGGGATTCTTACCTGGGATGCAGCCTGGGGCCTATCTGTAACTTGAGTCCAGGAAGAAGTGTGTGGCGTGCCAGCTTGCAACACAGGGATTAAGCTTTACGCTAGACCCAACATCACGCTTTGGTTTCTATCGATATGGCGTCTAGGGAGCAGATCACAGAGGAGTCAGCACTAGCCCTCCTGGAAGAACATTTTGCTACACTCAATGCATGGCTGGACCGCCGCATTGAAACACTAATCATCCCCTACGATGTAGAGCACCGAGACCCGGCTTCCTCCCCGCCTGGCCGAGTCGTGGCCGTTGAGTTCCAAAAGCAAGTGAGCGGGTATGAGAGGGGTCTTATGGATCAGGAGCGTTTGTCTCATGCCTTTCTATCAGAACTTCAGCGGATGTCCTTTTCTTCTCAGACCCAGAGGCGCATAATAGCTCCCGGAGGGTTGCGTGAGTTCCAGAGGGGGTATGCCCCTTCAGATTCTTGGCCATATGCATGCGATCCGAGGGAGCCCCTGCTTATGTCACCAGAGATCCTGCCAGCCGGATGTGCCATACAGTTGCTGGAGCGGGTATGCAGAGTGGGGGTCGGCTGACATTTTGGTTGATCTTGTTGAGGGGGTCACTCCTAGTTGAGAAACTCTGACTTTATAGTAGCCCCATTCCTGACAACCAGTAACTTCTGTGCTTTCCAACATGACTGAAGATTCACTGCAGGCCCTGTTCCTACAAACTTTTTGAGACTTATACATATTTTTCTACGTTTGGTATGTGTAGGTTCTATTGGCCCTCTATTTGTAGTGCTAACGCCATGCATATGTACTTTCAATTCAGGCTATGTATATAGGTGTAGCACACGTTGCAACTGTTATCTCCAAAGTTGGGCTTCTTATATCTATGCACGCATTCTTGTACCTAAAGTTAAGTAAACAATATATGTGTTAGTTTTGCTGCCTAATTAACGTGTTCACATAACCTTTCCTAGGAGTCACCTAAATAGGCTCTATTTGTTGCCGGGGAGCTCCCTTATGGCCAGTTCCTTGGAGTATTTAGCCTTTTGTGTTTTTCGCCATATTATGGAGGCTTGGTCTTCTACTCTCCTTCTGGCCGCATTATTAATCACTCCTTTGTCTGGACTTGCTATATTAAATCGCTATTAATGTTGATGGAGTAATATATGCATTTTTCATCCCACTCATAGCTAGTATCTGGGAATACTTAGTATATATTTTGGCTGGGTAGGGAGAGCTTAATAGTATATCCCATAGATGTTTCTCTCCTCCTCCCCCATAATTCATTAGTACACACAGATATGCTCTATCAGCGGCCGAGATGGGGCGATCTGTTCAGACTTTTTTTTGTCTTCTTAGGAGGGGTAGGAACTCATAGTCATAAGCATGCCCCCCCCCCCTATATCGATGCAACATGTTATAGATACTAGTTATACTTCTTCTCTTCTAGCCTCTTTATTTACCTAGGCTAGCTATGCTAATTTATTACTAATTTCGATGGCACAATATATGTATTTTTCACCTCACTATGTACCCCCCCCCCCCCTGTGTAATTATATACACCTCCTATATCGGATTATAACTGTATAAGGCCCACAAGGGGCCTCTAGGAAGTTAGGAGGCTAACATAAAGACCATTTTATTGAAACCCTCATATGATGTACATGGGTAGATAAGGCCCGAGAGCGGCCTGTAATATTTTAGAGGGCAAAACAAGAGGTTTATTAATTAGCACCTTAAACATTTCCTTTAGCTCTACTAAGTAAGGCACCCCTAATCTACTAGATGATATCTGCGCTGCATTATGTACATTTGAAAGGGTGTATGTTGCTGCAGCCATAGGACCCTCCTAAGACCGGTTAGTAATTGCCCAGGGTTGTTTGGGTAATCTTTGTATAGTTTGGAGGTCAAATTATATGTCTCTTCGCATTAGGGGTTTGTGAATTTGAGGCTCTCTAGAAGCCTATAATATTTTGAGGAATATAGTATTATAATGTATATCTCTCCTTACAGATGCTTAATTTTCAATTTGTTGGCGGATATGCGTAGTGAATTGTATTTATTTGGTGCTTATTTTGTCTTTGTATTGTTTAAACCTCAATAAAAACATTATTAAAAAAAAAAATATATATACACACAGTCACACACATACACATACATGCATAAATACACACACAGTCACATACATAAATACATACATAAATAAATACACACACACACATACATGCATAAATATACACACAGTCACATTCATACACACACACATACATGCAGAAATACAGGGAGTGCAGAATTATTAGGCAAGTTGTATTTTTGAGGATTAATTTTATTATTGAACAACAACCATGTTCTCAATGAACCCAAAAAACTCATTAATATCAAAGCTGAATAGTTTTGGAAGTAGTTTTTAGTTTGTTTTTAGTTATAGCTATTTTAGGGGGATATCTGTGTGTGCAGGTGACTATTACTGTGCATAATTATTAGGCAACTTAACAAAAAACAAATATATACCCATTTCAATTATTTATTTTTACCAGTGAAACCAATATAACATCTCAACATTCACAAATATACATTTCTGACATTCAAAAACAAAACAAAAACAAATCAGTGACCAATATAGCCACCTTTCTTTGCAAGGACACTCAAAAGCCTGCCATCCATGGATTCTGTCAGTGTTTTGATCTGTTCACCATCAACATTGCGTGCAGCAGCAACCACAGCCTCCCAGACAATGTTCAGAGAGGGGTACTGTTTTCCCTCCTTGTAAATCTCACATTTGATGATGGACCACAGGTTCTCAATGGGGTCCAGATCAGGTGAACAAGGAGGCCATGTCATTAGATTTTCTTCTTTTATACCCTTTCTTGCCAGCAACGCTGTGGAGTACTTGGACGCGTGTGATGGAGCATTGTCCTGCATGAAAATCATGTTTTTCTTGAAGGATGCAGACTTCTTCCTGTACCACTGCTTGAAGAAGGTGTCTTCCAGAAACTGGCAGTAGGACTGGGAGTTGAGCTTGACTCCATCCTCAACCCGAAAAGGCCCCACAAGCTCATCTTTGATGATACCAGCCCAAACCAGTACTCCACCTCCACCTTGCTGGCGTCTGAGTCGGACTGTAGCTCTCTGCCCTTTACCAATCCAGCCACGGGCCCATCCATCTGGCCCATCAAGACTCACTCTCATTTCATCAGTCCATAAAACCTTAGAAAAATCAGTCTTGAGATATTTCTTGGCCCAGTCTTGACGTTTCAGCTTGTGTGTCTTGTTCAGTGGTGGTCGTCTTTCAGCCTTTCTTACCTTGGCCATGTCTCTGAGTATTGCACACCTTGTGCTTTTGGGCACTCCAGTGATGTTGCAGCTCTGAAATATGGCCAAACTGGTGGCAAGTGGCATCTTGGCAGCTGCACGCTTGACTTTTCTCAGTTCATGGGCAGTTATTTTGCGCCTTGGTTTTTCCACACGCTTCTTGCAACCCTGTTGACTATTTTGAATGAAACGCTTGATTGTTCGATGATCACGCTTCAGAAGCTTTGCAATTTTAAGAGTGCTGCATCCCTCTGCAAGATATCTCACTATTTTTGACTTTTCTGAGCCTGTCAAGTCCTTCTTTTGACCCATTTTGCCAAAGGAAAGGAAGTTGCCTAATAATTATGCACACCTGATATAGGGTGTTGATGTCATTAGACCACACCCCTTCTCATTACAGAGATGCACATCACCTAATATGCTTAATTGGTAGTAGGCTTTCGAGCCTATACAGCTTGGAGTAAGACAACATGCATAAAGAGGATGATGTGGTCAAAATACTAATTTGCCTAATAATTCTGCACTCCCTGTATACACACAGTCACATACATACACACATACATAAATACACACACACATACACATACATGCATAAATACACACACAGTCACATACATACATACATAAATATACACACACACACACATACATGCATAAATACACACACAGTCACATACATACACACACACATACATGCATAAATACACACACAGTCACATACACACACAGTCACATACACACACACACATAAACACCAATGGGTAAAACAGAAATACTAACCCCTGTAGTCAGAGACACTAGTAAAGCATCATGTCACACTCACATGATATCAGTGCAGGCAGTGGCAGGTCAACGTTTCTTATTGAAAAAAAAATATATATATTTTTTTTTAAGCTGGGCCCCCACTCTCAGGGGCCCAGTTGCAGTTGCGTACTCTGCACCCCATGTAATTCCCTCTTTGCCCAGCAGACTGGCCTCCGGTATGGCTCCAACTCCAATTGCAAAGTATCTGATATTCCAGTATGCAGAGTCACAGGATACAGCTCAAAATCAAATCACACGGGACACAAATTCACAGCAAAGTGAGCACCAAATATCAGGTTTTTTAGTCAAAAAGATGGTGCTCTAAACCAACACCACGCTAAACCTAAATCGAGAAACACGAAGCGCGATACATATGGAATAAGATTGTTGTCAAAAATGCAAGCGTATGTGATTCTTTATCATTGTACATAAAATGTGACATACAAATATAAATCAAAAATTTCAAATACATTTTTTTTTTTTAAATATTTTTTTTTTTATTATTATACAAATCTTTAATTACATATACAATTCTTTTTTTTTTTTTTTTAAGTACACTTTTGTTTTTCGGAAGTCCAATCTTGTTTTTTGGAATTACCCTTTTTTTTGAAAATACAATACAATGTTTTGTTTTGGAAGTACAATTCTTATTTTTTGGAATTACACTGCTAATATGTGTTTCACAAAACTCATAACTAAAATGTTACAAAGTACACTAACACCCATAAACTACCTATTAACCCCTAAACCACCACCCTCCCTTATCGCAAATACTATATTAACTTATTAACCCCTAATCCACCACCCACCCACATAGCCAACATTATATGAAGCTATTAACCCCTAAACTGCCGCCCCCACATCACTAGTACTGTAATAAACCTATTAACCCATAAACCGTCGGACCCCCACATCGCTACTACTTTAATAAACCTATTAACCCCTAAACCACCGGCCCCCCACATCGCAAATCACTAAATTATACTATTAATCCCTAAACATAACACCCCCGTAATTTTAAATATAAATTTACATTCTAACTATCTTTAAATAAATAAAACCTTATCTGTGAAATAAAAAACATCCATCTTCATCCAGGCTGCGAGACGTCTTCATCCATCGCAGGGACATCTTCTATCTTCATCCCGGTGGTGCGGCGCTGTGGAGGCGCTGAGCTGTGGAGGCGGGGAGCATCGTCGCCGTCAGGGCAGACATCCAGCGTGGAGGATCCTCTTCATACGATCACCGCCTCCACCAGGTTTATTTTATTAGTAGCGATGTGGAGGGGGGCGGCGGTTTAGGGGATAATAGGTATATTTTATTAGTAGCGATGTCGGGGAGCCGCGGATTCAGGGTTAATAACTTTATTTAGTGTCAGCAATGTTGGGGGGGGTGGATTAGGGGTAGTTAGACTAGGGGTTTATGTTAGGGTGTTAAGTTTTAACATAACTTTCTTTTCCTATTCTATTCTATTGAATCAAACATCAATTGAAATTTTAAAATCCTTGTCTGAAATATTACACTGTGTGCCCTAATGTCAGCATCAATGTTTATTTTTAACACTAATTTCACATATACACACTTTCAAAGTATAATACACAATGTAACAAATGGCACTTACAAGTTCTGATGAGTGATGATCAATGACACAAGTATCAAGCAATTTGATTCGTTAGTGATAGTTTATAATGTATATTTGAATCAGATTGGCTGATGTCATAAATCATGTGATTATGCATATCCAATCAAAAGTGGTGGAAAAATTCAGTAGTGTGTGGGTTATTTAGGAGTTTGCGTCATAATTGGTGCGAAAAGTGTTGCGTCAAATATGGCGCAAAGTGGAGAGTGTGACTTATATTACATGGCTTAAACATGGTGCACATAGATTTTTCCAACAAATAAAAAGGAAGTTAGCTATATTATGTTGTGTATTTATTTCATTTGTATCTCTATATTTATTAGTGCGACAAGTTTGGGGCAAAACTTGGCACCAAATATGTAGAAATAATATTGTCCCCTTGCTTTGTGATGAGAGACAAAGTTGTAGCATAATCTATCAGTAGTAATGTATTTTTCATTTTTATCCCTATATCTACTAGTGCACCAAATGTGGAGCAATAATATTGTTTGATTTAGAAAGGGTATACAATTTTAATAAAGTTTCTAACTTACTTTTATTATGTAATATGCTTCATTCTCTTGTAGCATCGAACATAAGCTTTCTGTGTTTTCAGACTCCTATTGAGTTCTATGGCATCCGCGACCTCAATGGTGGCGGATTGAAAACCAGGTACGCTAAGACGTGAACGTAACTGTAGAAATTTTGATAACTTTGTGAGAGCTTCAAATAGTGTCAAATAGGAGGACGAATAAACATGTTTCCGCTTGAATTCCATGGATTTTCAACTTGCATCGATGTGCATAGGATTGAGATCGCGGGATCTAACGTTACATCACAAATTTCAACATTTGCCGATCTTGACGCTTTGATAACTATGGCGGATCAATCTTGCGACAATTACGATGCGGAATCCCAGCGTATTTTCAGTTGACGCTTTGATAAATATCCCCCATACACTTTACGCTAGTTTAACAGTTGGGCTAAAATCTGCACTTGAGTATATACGTTTACTTTCAACTTATAATAGGAGCACTAGTTAGCATGGTTGCGATATTGCTTATTGCGTCCCACACTAGGCCCATCACGCAACTTGCAATCTAGCCCAAATTAGTGGTGTGTCCTGGACAGCAAAACAAAGAAAATTGTGACAACAACCTTGCTTAAAGAATAGTGCACAGTAAGGTATTACAAGTAGATTAAAATATAGAAATAAGTGCAGACATCACCTTGTTGCAGATAAAAAGTCTATAATTTATTATTAGCAAAGTGCAGACAATACATACAATTATTTGTCATACCAACAGGTTGGATCTGACGCGTTTCCTGTGCCATCAGGCAAAATTCATCAGAGTTACAAGTAGATGGTAAAAAAAGGTTTACCAGAGAATCCTAACAATTATTATTATTTATTTCACACTGTACGTTAAATACATAGTGCCAGTTGCGTTATTATCGCCTCTATTTCAAATGATGAGTTAAGTGTTGCAATCGAGTGCAGCATAAATAGGATTGGAAAATGTAGCGCTTTTGGGAGACCTCAAGCAAAGTGTTAATGCTTTAAAGTGATGGTAAACTCTCCCCTTTATAAAAACAGATCCAGAATGTTAGCAATATTTTAGATGGAGTTTAATTAATAAGATGTAATGAAGATGAGCCTATGGGGACGATTTATCAAGGGCTGAACGTCCCCTGATGCCCCTGTTTCCGCGCGAACCTTCAGGGTCGCTGGAAACAGCAGTTATGAAGCAGCGGTCTAAAGATAGCTGCTCCTTAACTGGTTCGCGTCCTCTGAGGCTGCGGACATCAATCCACCCGATCCTATATGATCGAGCTGATTGATACCCCTGCTAGCACCGATTATCCGCAAATCTTCAGGGGGCGGCATTGCACAAGCAGTTCACCAGAACTGCTTGTGCAATGTTAAATGCTGACAGCGCTTGCCGTCGGTATTTAGTGATGTCTGGCGGACATGATACGCTACAGCGTATAATGTCCACCAGACAATGATAATTCGGCCCTAATAACTTACTTTTTATTGATGATATGAAATTCGAATCCCAGCGCTCATCCACCACCCACTTCAAAGTCAATTTTTCTGTGAACTAACGATTTGAACTGTTTTTCAATCAGTGGTTTCCCCTGTTGGCGCCTTTTCTTGCAGCTAGAGTGCTGATTAGACAACAATTTAAACCATTGTTCACAAAAAAAATAATAGGGTATTAGAATTTCATATCTACATTAAAAAGTAAGTTATAGCGCATCTTCATTACAACTGATGAATTAAACTCAATTTAAAATGTCACTAACATTCCTGATCTGTTTTCATAAATTGGAGAGTTTACCATCACTTTAATGTATGCATAACAAAATCTATGGCCTAGATTTAGAGTTTGGCGGTAGCCGTGAAAACCAGCGTTAGAGGCTCCTAACGCTGGTTTTAGGCTACCGCCGGTATTTGGAGTCAGTCAGGAAAGGGTCTAACGCTCACTTTGCAGCCGCGACTTTTCCATACCGCAGATCCCCTTACGTCAATTGCGTATCCTATCTTTTCAATGGGATCTTTCTAACTCCGGTATTTAGAGTCGTGTCTGAAGTGAGCATTAGAATTCTAACGACAAAACTCCAGACGCAGAAAAAAGTCAGTAGTTAAGAGCTTTATGGGCTAACGCCGGTTTATAAAGCTCTTAACTACTGTGCTCTAAAGTACACTAACACCCATAAACTACCTATGTACCCCTAAACCGAGGTCCCCCCACATCGCCGCCACTCGATTAAAAAATGTTAACCCCTAATCTGCCGACCGCCACCTACGTTATACTTATGTACCCCTAATCTGCTGCCCCTAACACCGCCGACCCCTATATTATATTTATTAACCCCTAACCTGCCCCCCACAACATCGCCGCCAGCTACCTACAATAATTAACCCCTAATCTGCCGACCGCCACCTACGTTATACTTATGTACCCCTAATCTGCTGCCCCTAACAACGCCGACCCCTATATTATATTTATTAACCCCTAATCTGCCCCCCACAACGTCGCCTCCACCTGCCTACACTTATTAACTCCTAATCTGCCGAGCGGACCGCACCGCTATTATAATAAAGTTATTAACCGCTAATCCGCCTCACTCCCGCCTCAATAACCCTATAATAAATAGTATTAACCCCTAATCTGCCCTCCCTAACATCGCCGACACCTAACTTCAAACATTAACCCCTAATCTGCCGACTGGAGCTCACCGCTATTCTAATAAATGTATTAACCCCTAAAGCTAAGTCTAACCCTAACACTAACACCCCCCTAAGTTAAATATAATTTAAATCTAACAAAATAAATTAACTCTTATTAAATAAATTATTCCTATTTAAAGCTAAATAGTTACCTGTAAAATAAATCCTAATATAGCTACAATATAAATTATAATTATATCTTAGCTATTTTAGGATTAATATTTATTTTACAGACAACTTTGTAATTATTTTAACCAGGTACAATAGCTATTAGATAGTTAATAACTATTTATTAGCTACCTAGTTAAAATAATTACAAAATTACCTGTAAAATAAATCCTAACCTAAGTTACAATTAAACCTAACACTACACTATCAATAAATTAATTAAATAAAATACCTACAATTATCTACAATTAAACCTAACACTACACTATCAATAAATAAATAAAATACAATTCCTACAAATAAATACAATTAAATAAACTAACTAAAGTACAAAATAATTCCGATTGGTTGATAGAATCCTATCAGCCAATCGGAATTCGAGGGACGCCATCTTGGATGACGTCCCTTAAAGGAACTGTCATTCGTCGGGAAGTCGTCGGTGAAGATGGATGTTCCGCGTCGGCGGGATGAACACGGATCCTGAAGAAAGAAGATTGAAGATGCCGTTGATAGAAGACTTCAGCCGGATCATGGACCTCTTCAGCTCCCGCTTGGATGAAGACTTCAGCCGGATCATGGACCTCTTCAGCCCCCCGCTTGGGCTTGGATCAAGACATCGGAGGAGCTCTTCTGGATCGATCGGTGAACCTGGTATGGTGAAGATAAGGTAGGAAGATCTTCAGGGGCTTAGTGTTAGGTTTATTTAAGGGGGGTTTGGGTTAGATTAGGGGTATGTGGGTGGTGGGTTGTAATGTTGGGGGGGGGTATTGTATGTGTTTTTTTTACAGGCAAAAGAGCTGAATTCTTTGGGGCATGCCCCGCAAAGGGCCCTGTTCAGGGCTGGTAAGGTAAAAGAGCTTTGAACTTTTGTAATTTAGAATAGGGTAGGGCATTTTTTTATTTTGGGGGTCTTTGTTATTTTATTAGGGGGCTTAGAGTAGGTGTAATTAGTTTAAAATTGTTGTAATTTTTTTCTAATGTTTGTAAATATTTTTTTATTTTTTGTAACTTAGTTCTTTTTTATTAGTTAGTTTATTTAATTGTATTTATTTGTAGGAATTGTATTTAATTAATTTATTGATAGTGTAGTGTTAGGTTTAATTGTAACTTAGGTTAGGATTTATTTTACAGGTAATTTTGTAATTATTTTAACTATTTTAGCTATTAAATAGTTCTTAACTATTTAATAGCTATTGTACCTGGTTAAAATAAATACAAAGTTACCTGTAAAATAAATATTAATCCTAAAATAGCTATAATATAATTATAATTTATATTGTAGCTATATTAGTGTTTATTTTACAGGTAAGTATTTAGCTTTAAATAGGAATAATTTATTTAATAATAGTTAATTTATTTCATTAGATTTAAATTATATTTAATTTAGGGGGGGTGTTAGTGTTAGGGTTAGACTTAGCTTTAGGGGTTAATACATTTATTAGAATAGCGGTGAGCTCCAGTCGGCAGATTAGGGGTTAATGTTTGAAGTTAGGTGTCGGCGATGTTAGGGAGGGCAGATTAGGGGTTAATACTATTTATTATAGGGTTATTGAGGCAGGAGTGAGGCGGATTAGGGGTTAATACATTTATTATAGTAGTGCTCAGGTCCGGTCGGTAGATTAGGGGTTAATAAGTGTAGTTAGGTGGAGGCGACGTTGGGGGCAGCAGATTAGGGGCTAATAAATATAATATAGGGGTCGGTGATGTTAGGGCAGCAGATTAGGGGTACATAGGGATAATGTAGGTGGCGGGGGTGTACGGAGCGGCAGATTAGGGGTTAAAAATAATATGCAGGGGTCAGCGATAGCGGGGGTGGCAGATTAGGGGTTAATAAGTGTAAGGTTAGGGGTGTTTAGACTCGGGGTACATGTAAGAGTGTTAGGTGCAGACGTAGAAAGTGTTTCCCCATAGCAAACAATGGGGCTGCGTTAGGAGCTGAACGCGGCTTTTTTGCAGGTGTTAGGTTTTTTTTCAGCTCAAACAGCCCCATTGTTTTCTATGGGGGAATCGTGCACGAGCACGTTTTTGAAGCTGGCCGCGTCCGTAAGCAACTCTGGTATCAAGAGTTGCAGTGGCGGTAAATATGCCTGTATGCTCCCTTTTTGGAGCCTAACGCAGCCATTCTGTGAACTTTCAATACCAGAGGTATTTAAAAGGTGCGGCCAGAAAAAAGCCAGCGTTAGCTACGCGGGTCGTTACCGACAAAACTCTAAATCTAGGCGTATGTAAATTATATGCAAAGTATGCCCCTCATATTTATAGATATTATATCTAAAATCAAGATTTATCATTGTAAAAAAAATTTTAATAGTGATTTAAATGGATATGGTCCTTGATCAGGTGCTGGACTCAAAAAAGCTCAAAGGTTTTTATGTATATGTGTGTATTTACTGTATATGTCTGTATTTATATATGTGTACGAATTTGTGTATATGTATATATATATATATATATATATATATGTGTGTGTGTGTGTTTATATATGTATGTGTACATATGTATGTATAGGTATGTACTGTATGTTTATATATACAGCCCTAATTCTGAAAAAGTTGGGACAGTATGGAAAATGCAAAAAAACTAATAAAAAGTGTAATTTGAAAATGCAATTCTCCCTACTGTATTAAAAACACATCGTTAACACATTATTTGATGTTTTACTTTGTGAATTTAATGCATTTTTTGAAAATATACACTCGTTTCAAATCTGTTGACTGCAAAACATTCCAAAAAAGTTGGGACAGGGGCAATTTAGGGCTAATATCGATATGACATGTTGAAATAAGAAGGTGATGTGAAACAGGTGAGGCAATCGTATAATTATAGTATATGAGGCCTCCAAAAAAGGCCTAGTCCTTCAAGAGCAAGGATGGGTTGAGGCTCGGCAATCAGCCAACAGATGTGCAATTGAATAATCCAACACTTTGAGAACAACATTCCCAAAGACAAATCGGTAGGATTTTGGGCATTTCATCTTCTACAGTGTACAATTTAATTAGAAGGTTCAAGGAATCTGTTCAAATCTCGGTACATAAAGGGCAAGGCCGAAAAACACTTCTGAATGCATGTGATCTCCGATCCCTCTCTGTCACTGTCTCAAAAACCGTCATGAGTTTGTAATGGATATCCTGACATGGTCTTGGGAATACTTTGGTAAACCTTTTTCAGTGAACACCATTTGCAGCTGCATCCAGAGATGCAAGTTAAGGCTTTACTCTGCAAAGCAGAAGTCATACATCAACACTGTTCAGAAGCGCTAACAACTTCTCTGCACTCAGTTTCATCTGAGATGGGCAGTAGTATAGTGGAATTGTGTTTTGTGGTCTGATGAGGCAACATTTCAAATAGTTTTTGGAAAAAACAGCTGTCGTGTTTTCTGGGCCAAAGAGGAAAAGGAAAAATCCAAGCTGTTATCAACGTCAGGTCCAAAAGACAGCATCTGTCATGGTATGGGGGTGTGTCAGTGCCCATGGCATGGGTAGCTTTCACATCTGTGAGAGCAAAATTAATGCAGAAAGATATGTATACATTTTGGAGCAACAGATGCTGCCATCCAGACGTCGTCTTTCCAGGGAAGTCCCTGCATTTTCCAGCAGGACAACACCAAACCACTTCATATAGAGATACAGAGTTTTGACCTTATAAGTTCACCTCACTTTCTTATTATCCCGAATATATTCACAAACTGAACTGTCATCTTGAAGACAAAATTGCTACAAAAAAATAGCCCTTAACTAAGAACGTCATAGATTTTCCTGTCAAAATATTTTATGGAATTCCTCAAATCTCTAGGTATTATCAGGATGACTTTTCTGCAAAGCAAGCTCCCTATACATGGGGAAGATTTTCCATTGTTCCTATCAAAATAAGCCTAAGTAGGACCCCAGAGGAGCCCATGAGTATCTTACCTTTCTGCATTATTATTTTGGGATGCTGTTGCTTAATCAGGCTGCTTCACTATTAAAGATCTTAGCTGTCTTGCTCCCTGTGCTGATCTCGCTGCTTCCACAATTTTCACCATTAAGGCAATTTCCTTCCTGATGTTGCTGGCTGGCTGTAGGTTATATCGTAAGAGACTTCTGGTCAGTAGTGTCACATCCAGCTTTAGTACCTGCAGTGGAGGCTCCTCCATTTGAGCACACTCGCACGTGCCCCCCCCAGCATCCCTGAAGAAAAAAAAAAAAACTGAAAAAAAAATATAATTTTTCCAATATCCCCCTATTGAAAAAATTATATTATTTTTACCCCCAGAAAAAAATACAATATAAACTTATTTTCTTTTTTTTATTTCATTTATTTAATGATGTACTTGTGTAAAAGTTACAGTATAATATTATTTTACAGTTTACACAATACAGTATTACAGCCTGTAGCCTGGCCCCTGTACTAAATTTTACTCTATCTAAGCCCTAACCGCACGTGCGATAGCTAAACTATGCCACTGTGCTTTGCGCATTCTAAAATTGCCTGCTGCGCAGCTCCCAGCCTCCCCATCCCCATAGTGAGCTGTTCGCACACTTCAGCCTGTGCGAGGGGTGGGAGGTGTTAGAGAGAGACAGGCAGCAGGCCAGCAGCAGCCAGTGACAGAGAAGAGCGTCATCACTCACAGTCACGTGATGACGCTCGACAAGCTCCTCCCAGCTCAACGGCGCGAAATCTCATTGCGGAGATAGTCATTGAGCTGAGAGGAGCTCAAACACTGTATGCACGAACCAGAGAGACCTAACATTCATGATAGCAGAGGACCAAGGTAGGGCAGCATTTTAGTTTACAATTTATTTCTAGGAACAAAGCTGTCTGCCAGGAAAATGTACACATGCTTCAGCTCAGCTGAATAAGACCGCAGTGAAAACTAACTCCTTTGCTTAAGTTAAACAGATTAACGATCTTGTATCTCCTCTCCCTCCGTTTAACACATCTGTTATAGTCTGCCCTAATCTAGCCTAGCAGGCGATACTTCAGCTGGTGAGCTTGCCCTGAGCGGTCGTGTCGTGCACGCACAATGCTGACAAGGCAGTCGGGGGATATCCTTGTGAGTACTGTCACAGACCGGCTCCTGCAGACCTGCAGACTAACACTGCCCTAATCTAGCCTAGCAGGCGATACTTCAGCTGGTGAGCTTGCCCTGAGCGGTCACGATGTGCACGCACAAAGTTTTTAAAACATTTGCTAAGGTAGGAAGAACCAGCTGTACATATGTATTTTTAGGGACTTTTGTTGCGCGCCAACACTGTCAGTATTTAGCGCGGCTCCATGTAACGTTCTCGGTTCACACAGCTGCAGTATGATGATAGGGCTTTGGATGAGGGAAATTAAGAACGTTTAGAACCTCTGCTCCAGTGCAAGCCATCCCCTCCTTAAGTCTGAGCTGCAGGAGCAGCAGGCACAAGCTGCTGAGGAGCGGCCAAACCCTGCAGAGAAAAAACGAAGTATATGCATCACTCCCTATGTGAAAGCTAGCTAGGACACTCCACCCCAGCGGTTACTCCAAAGATAACCCTGTGAGTGACACATGTAATAAAATTAAAAAATGACATCTCCATACTATAATCCAGCCAATCCTTCCTTTGCAGACATTGTCTAGCATTTTTTTCATTAAATTGCATAAAATCTTTTGAAAGTTATGACATGTTCCTAAAACGGACAAGAAACCCCCAAACAGTTTGAAAGCATTAGAAAGTATGAATCACATAAAAATGAATTGCTCTCTATGAGCAGATATTGTTATTTTTTTTTAGAATTTAACCCCTCCATTGGGCTCACTAAGGTCTACCTGGGTAGGATATTTAGCCATACACATACATCCCACACTAGCACAATTTGATGCCGGTTATGTCTTTGCAGACAGCTAAGGCAACTATGGATATGGGGCTGACAGTGTGTTGTATGAGTGTGTGTTTTGTATTAGTGTGTGTGTGTGTTGTATGAGAGTGTGTTTTGTATCAGTGTGTGGTATGAGAGTATGTGTTTTGTATTAGTGTGTGGTGTGTGTGTGTGGTATGAGAATGTGTTGTATGAGAGAATGTGTTTTGTATTAGTGTGGTGTGTGTTATGAGAGTTTGTTGTATGAGAGTATGTGTTTTGTATTAGTGTGGTGTGTGTTATGAGAGTTTGTTGTATGAGAGTATGTGTTTTGTATTAGTGTGTGGTGTGTGTGTGTGTGGTATGAGAGTGTGTCGTATGAGAGTATGTGTTTTGTATTAGTGTGTGTGGTGTGTGTGTTTTGTATGAGAGTGTGGGTAGTGTGGGTCATGAAGGTCTTGGGGAAAAAGTTTGAAGAACCTTTTGATTAAACCTATTTTTTACTTTGTAATTTTCCTGGCCATAGTGCTATAAATTAAATTTTATTTACACTAAAAGGTATGACTCAGCAAAATCACTCTATGGGTGGGCTGCTTTTGCCACAGTGGGTCAGTCATGTGTTCCTCATGGGATGGGCTTGTTTTGTCACTCTAAATTTTCGCACCAGGGCAACTTTCTAATTGGGTGAAAAATAGTCTGCTCTACTCCTTACATACAGTTCTAAAATTGCCAAGGCTAAAAGAACAGTTACTGCTGCCTTAGGTTACTTCCTCAGAATGTATGTATGCATGTGTGTGTGTTTGTGTAAATATGTGTGTAATATATGTGTTTATAAATGTATATGTGGTTGTGTGTGTGTAAATGTGTATATGTGTAAATATGTATTTGTGTGGGTGTAAATGTGTGTGTGTAAATAATGTTGTTGTTTTTTACGAATCAGGACAAGTAGATTGTCATGAGGGACAAGTAGATTGGGTTCCCGCTTTAGTCCCTTGGACAAGTAGTTTATTTTTAAATTTCCACACCCCTGGTGCTTTGTTTGTCAGTATTTTTTATATTTTTATATGTGTGTGTAAGTATACAAGTTTGTTGTGTCTATACCCATTTGTGTGTATGTGTTGTCTGTGTGTATAAATATGTGTAGATCTGTGTGTGTGTAAGAAATTTTATCATTGTTAACCCCTTATGTGAATGCATATTTACCAAACCTTTACACAGTTTACCTCCAGAATGACAGCAGGTTAATTGCACCATTAAAAAAACTAATAAAAACCCAAATAAATATGCAAACATAAATCAGAAAATGTGCTGCAGTCCAGTTAGTTATATGCCTTTACTATTAATAGAAACAATAATTTGTGTGCAACAGCAAAGCACACTGAAAGGAACAATGAGACTATCCTATGTGTGTGAATGTTTATGTATGAATGCATGTGTGTGCGCATGTATGTATATGTGAGAGTTTGTGTCAGTATTTTTATATGTGTATATATATCCTTGTGTCTGTATGTGTGTGTAAATATGTGTATATCTGTGTGTATCTGTGTATTTTTGTGTCTATATATATATCCATACACGCACAATAAAATGGGCGGAGCCATCTGAGGGGCGGGGCTAGTGCTCCCCCATCTTCAAAAGTCACCAGCCGCCACTGAGTACCTGTCTCCTGTAAAATTCCAGACTGATATTGCCATCACACAGGTGGGACCCAGGTGGCATTTGCAGATCTCCCAACTCTCCCTGAAGTTCAGGGAGTCTCCCTGATTGTAATAGCGTCTCCCTGATGCCAGCAAATGGAATGCAATCTCCCTGAAACTCCAAGTACCATGATCCAATGTGGCCCAAATCAGGAAAAGTGTTTCTTTAAGGAATGCCTTTAGTTGCTGGGACGTTATAGAACACTCAAAGCCTGCATCAGTAACCAAAAAGCCCCCACTGATTTTAATAAAATAGAACTCAAATACTACCTTATTTACTGCATATAATTAAACTTTGTATTCTAAAATATTTATGCTTTCAACAAGCGTACGGTCACTGGAAAATAGTTTGTTATATGTGGTTGTGCAATAAAGCTACTTTTTTTTTAATGTGAATGTAGCAGGAAGCTACTTTAATGATAAGTCTCTATCTTATTTAGGGTTTCAAGGTGTCCAATATATAACTGGGAGGGGGTGGGGGTGGCGGCACAGTACCGGGTGAAGCCACCTCCCTGAAATGTGTTTTTGCAGGTTGGAATGTCTGCATTTGACAGGAGTGAAATATTGGGAGAGAATATTTCAGCATATTCCAGCTCACAGAGTTTTAAGATAATAAATAACTTACATGGAGACCATCAGGTAACTATCAGCATGCTGGTGCATGAAGATTTCAGTACTTTAATTTTTGAGGCTGTTGACATTGGTTAGATTGGGACTGTAGTAGAGTGAATAGGCATAATTTCTTTTCTGGTCACAGACAGCACAATGACTTGAGATGAGCCTACATCCCACATGCATAAAGGAACACTTTACATTAGAAATGAGCATTTGGACTTCGGACAAATGCAAATTTGTCTGAATTTTGCTGATTTGTCAAGTCGACAGATGCATGAACAGCTAAATACTTATCCAAAAGGGGCCGGATTATCAAGCTCCGAATGGAGCATGATACCCCTGTTTCAGTGCAAGCCTTCAGGCTCACCGGAAACAGCAGTTATGAAGCAGCGGTCTAAAGACCGCTGCTCCATAACTTGTCTGCGTGCTCTGAGGCTGCAGACATCAATCCACTTGATCCTATACGATCTGGCTGATTGACACCCCCTGCTAGCGGCCGATTGGCCTGCGAATCTGCAGGGGGCGGCATTGCACAAGCAGTTCTGGTGAACTGCTTGTGCAATGATAAATGCTGACAGCATATCTTGTCTGCATTTATCGATGTGCGGTGGACATAATACGCTACATTGTATCATGTCCGCTTGCACTTTCATAAAACGGCCCCAAAGAACAAATGATTGTTAGATTAAATCAATGTGTTCATTCTTTTGTGCCGTTTGGGCCAACAAAAGTGCAGGAAGGGCAAAAGGGTGCTATATTGTTTAGCTAATCAGCTTATTTTTTTGTAATGGTGTCCCCTGTCCAATCCTGACATAGTATTACTAATGACTGATGTTGGACATTATTGTTATTCATATTATTCTTTATTTATAAAGATTCCGCAGTGCTGTCCATAGGTACAAAGATAAAAGTACAGTACAATACAATGTAAAAGACACCAGACAAAGTTTAACAAACAAACAAATACAGGGGGAATTGAGGGCCCTGTTCCTGTGGGAACTTACAATCTAGATACATCCACTCAGGCACTACATTTGGGATTTTAGTCATGCAGACTTGTCCAATCAAGCCTTAACCTAGCATAGGGAGGTAGGACACTGGAAGAGGCTCAGACATTTATAATCACTTTAATTAGTGCTATTGGAATATGCAGTTGTGTGACTCATGTTCCTCTGTGAGCTAGTCATTGACTCAAATTTAATCAGAGAGTTGTATGTTCTGCATTGAAAGATAGACTCTTTTAGTTGTTTGAATCCTATAGTGTAAGATTTTTGTTGACCCCTTAACCCCCTTAGATTAGTCCATGCCATCCTATAAGTGCTGGGCTTAAATGTCCTTAGGATGGTATGGGTTGTCCTAACTATTCTGGCATTCTGCTCCCCTCCTCAAGTAAAGACAGCTGGATCCAACTGGGGGACATGCCTAGCAATGCAAGCAGTCCTCCATGAGACAATCTGTGCCTTTTTTTGAGTCAGATAATTGCAGTGGCAATCATGTGACTTTTGATTTGGCACTTTGTTGATGTTCGAATCCAGGGCAAATGGGTTCATCCTGAAGGGGTTAATATTAGTTTTTTATATTTGCTGTTCCCATTGGAAATATAAATAACAAATCAGAATCTAATATTTATCCAAACCAAGCGCCCACACGGACGTAATTTGGCTGAACCGAACATTTGGAAACATCCATCTTTTGGATGAAATGACTTTTCTGCCTGTGCACATCTCTGCTTTACAGGATTAATGTATATAAAACCCAAAACAATTATTTTGTGATTCAGACAGAGCATACTAAAAAGATTCCAGTTTACTTCATTGCCATGATATTCTGTGTTGAAGAGATACCTAGGTAGTTGTATGGAACACTACATAGCAGGAAATAGTGCTCCCATCTAGTGCTCTTGCAAATGGATAACTGCTGCCATATAATGCTCCAGAAATGGGCTGGCTCCTAAGCTTACGTCTCTGCTTTTCAACAAAAGATACCAAGTGAACAAAGAAAAATTGATAATAGAAGTAATTTAGAAAGGTATTTAAAACTGCATGTTCTATCTGAACCATGAAATAATGAGTAATACGTGCTTCTATATCTACTTGTTATGTATCCTCCTAGTGCTCCTTGTATATTGTAAAAATGCTACTAATACTGGGATTTATCATAATTTTCCAGGAATCACAATACCAAAATGCTTTCGCTTTTAATCCAACTGAAAATCAAAATTTGTATCTGCTGAAAAGAAAACGAAAACATCTGCATCGTTAATCTTACGATTTCACGGTCTCTAAATAAAATACAATAAACTAAATGTCCGAATTCTGAGTTTAGTGATTACGTCACAGGGAGCAGGGTCTGTATATTGACTGATTCCTTTTAATAGTGTCAGGTGATGCTAATAAGTGACAATTTTCTTGTTGATCTCCAAATCCATAGACATTTGTGTATATGTCTCTTTAAGGGATTTAAACATTGGGAATATTTTTGTTGGGTTATTGATTTTGCTAATTTTTATTATTAACTTGTTAACTGTTACTGATCAGCGAGAACTGTGTATCTGCTGACGTGGTTCTTAACGTCATTTTGTAATGTGGGGGTAATGTCAGTGTTCTTTGCGCATGCAAAAAACAAATTTGTAGCACTCAATCAGCAAGCGCTACCCAGGTGCTGAACCAAAAATGGGCTGGCTCCTAAGCTTACTTTCCTGATTTTTCAAATAAAGATACAAAGAGAACGAAGACAAATTGATAATAGGAGTAAATTAGAAAGTTGCTTAAACTTGCATGGTGTATCTCAATCATGAAAGCAAAAAAATTGCGTTCCATATCCCTATAATAAGTCGAAAAGTGGTGTCCAGGGTTTATCAAGTCCCTTTAGCTATTGAATTCCATTGATGAAAAATGACCCCCATAAATGTGTTATTAAGTATTAGATTGTGATGACAAAAACAGGACTGTCACTTGATAGGTATATAGGCATTTTTGACCAAACCAATAATAAAGGAAATGCTGCCAATAATAAATAGGGCTGATAATGATCATATCTGCATTGAAAACAGTTCACTGGCAAACGATTGTGATCAAATTATAGATTGCGATCGACTCCTCTATTTTGAATGCACTACCGTTTGTTTTTCAGATACAAATTCTATGTCCCTTTAAAAATTACCCATTTCCCCCTATGTTATACATTTATAATATTTTACATTCATATCTAAATTATATTTGTATCATAGATATATAAATCTATTAAAGGCAAAATGAAAAGAATATGTTATTTTCTGGAATACTTTCTCAAATGCAATTATGATTTTAACAGCTTGAAATAAATCCAGTGCACATTTGTCCTTCCAAAAGTGAAAAAATGTGGAATCAGTTCTTTTCAATTATGGTAAGAAGCATTTATAAGAAATCACTGATGTACAGAGAGGCACATAGCACAGGCTGGGCGACTAAACAGTACAAATATAGCAGAGGTGCAGGAGGTTTATTTATTTATTTAATAATAAATGTTTATTGGAATGTGAGAATAGCAGCAAGTGCATCAGACAGACAAAGCCCCAACTCTGCAGCAAATAAACTGGTCCTTAAATATTCTCTGCAGCAGTGAAATTATTCTTGGCAGTGGATTTCTTAACATACAAAGTGCCAAGTAGCTCTATAGACTGAGCCATTAAACTAAGAGCCATGCTCCAATGAACTAGCAGTGCTGGGAAGCAAATAGTCTGCAAAGCAATCACATCCTATTGATAGGGTGAAGACAAGGAAGCCTGGCTAGTGAGCATATTCAGATAGCATCAGTCTTAACCCCTTCACTGCTACAAGGGAGAGTTAAATTCCCAGGCACTTTGTTAATAGAAAAATGTACAATGCATTCAAAATGTTTGTTTTATTTTTAAAGGTGAATTATCATCCAATGTGAAGCTGTGCAGATGTTCACTAGAATTAAAGTAGAAGTCATTAGCGAATAAGGATCATCATGGTAAGTTAGATCCTGCTGGGATCCTCTTGAATCATAAGACCATGTTCTGTTAAAAGCTGTCACTGCTAGAGTTAACACATGAAGGGTTAGATTACAAGTGGAGCGCTAATTTATTGTACACCTGCAAACGGGCACATTTTCCAGTTTAGAAATTATAGTAGAGAGATACTATAGTAATATAATACGTATTAGATCCCCAACACAATTATACCCAATAAACCAGGAGGAAAAAAGTTTTTTCCTTTACTAATTAATAGGGTGGGGGGTGCTCAATATCCTGGAAAAACATAGAAAAAATATAGAGAAAAAATGGATATAACAGAGCACTCAAATGGTACTAATAGTGAATAATTCTATATATGATGAGTTTGCAGGATTGGGTATGATATATAAAACTTAACTTTTAATATTTATTGAAATTAAAATTATATGTATATATTGTGACAAACATTCACACAATCAGGTGTATATAAAAACATTTAAAATAAATGATGAATGCTGAGATACCGGATAGTAACCATATAAAGTGTGTTAAGTGGGTAGGTCTGGCAAAGAAGCACCTTAAAATGCTCACGGATTGCACGGTAACTAGTCTAAAAAAGAGGATTGACCTCACACAATAATTAACTGACTGGTGCAATACTGGAGCGGTGCTATCACTTGTCAGAATCCCACACAATTGAATTAGCACAAAATTAGATTAAACACAAATTCCTATAGTTATACTGGTCTGTAGTGAGCCTAATCACAACTCAACAGCCAGAGATAGATACCAACGAAATAACTTGTATGTTAATATCTATTATCACTTATTACGGTTTTAACACACAGACAAATAAACACTCAGCATTTATCTAGGGCGCCTGATGCGCATTTCGCCACGTCCGTGGCTTTCTCAAAGGCTAACCCGTCCTGCCTCATCCTAAGGGCTTAAGTATCACTTGGAACCAATCACGGGTGAGTATTCGTACACACCCCTAAACGCTGGCCAATCACCTATAATCTGCCCTATTCGTTAGCCGTTCATCACATGACTTTTTCTCGACGATGACATGTTCAGATAGGCGTGACTTTTCACGCTAATGTCAATATAATTAAACGTAAATACTCAGGAGAATTAGGTCAGAGGGATATAAGTATTGCGTTTCTTATACTAGATTGTATTTATTCTGGTGCAGCGTGATGATCGATTCGCATGTCCAGTGTCCATACTATCTACAACAATATTTGCGCCACTATTTTCATATTGTTGGAAATGTATTGTCGTACTTTATCTAAATTACCAGAAATATCAGATCATGTAATCGCACTTGTGGTTAGGTCTATCTAAGAATTGTGGACAGTGGGTAGTCCCATCTTAATTTCAAGAAGATTATAGTTACAAGGAAAAGTCGTCAGGGTGTTGTTTATATGTCATACACAGTTATTAGGATTTTTATTCGAATAACACACATTGCTTTTAGGATTATTCCATTCAGAGCATAAAAGACACTATAAAGAAAATACTCATATATAGACAATTATTTTGAACTCCACATTGTATGAATAAAGATTATTGTAACGTACGTGCTAATTTATCATTCCGACAACGTTAAGTTCATATCTTGGTACCTATGATATCTGCACTATTGTCAGGGATTTATCTCTTTACCTACTGTGCCTTTAAGAATGTCAACTCACTTCCCCTATTTAAGGCTCCTCCCAACAGAACTCATTGCTTGGTAATTTGTTGCTCAGTGTGAAGCTGCTTCAGAAGAGACCTAGCCGTTTATACTACTTTGTATTTTCAACTTATTGCTCACCTTGAGTATCTGCCTACTCGAATCAACTTGCAGATTCTCTTTTGTGCTTGAAGATTTGCTCCGTTTGTTCACTAAGAGATTTCTCAGTCTCTCTCCTGTATTGAGGTTGTTCCCTGCAGCGTGTGACGTCACGCTCCACATTCTCCCGCCGCGGTTCTCAGCCAGACTCTCTGCGATACTCCTAGGACTTGTTGCTGTCTGGTAACTGTATCGCAATGTGCTAATATCATCTCCAATATTACTAATCTGTATATATTGCATTGTATGAACTGTGTGTATTGCTGCAACCTCATTTCACTTTCACTTGCTATATATTGTGGAACGCTCATTTGCTGGATTTTCATATTCGCTTCAGATATCAAATATGCACTAAACCTTTTTACTGCTATTTACCAAATTGCAAACAAATAACTGTGACAAAGATTATTACAAACTACCATTATTCATTATCGGACTGCATAAGCATATTTCAAACTTTACACAATTAACCTCTATTGTGCTTGAAATGAACTGTTTGCTTTAACTTAAACTATATCTGTTTCCTCAGTTAACCACAGCTTATATTACTCTGATTGAACAACTTTGGAAATTACTAATATTCATTATCAAAGTATGGTTTACAAAATGACCAGAGGTTGATTTATTCACTTATCAATGTACTGTGTTAATTTCAGTGTGTTTGCTAAAGCCTGCTGCATAAACTATTTCATTGCAACACTGTTTGAATTAAGGCACCTGCACTAATTAACTCTTTCACTACTGCTGAAGTCAATCCTATAAGATTTACTCTCTTTTCTGCCACAAGCATTTATTGTTGCGTGAAGGTTCCGTTTTCACTCAGCAACCCTGCTGTAGTGACCCTCAGATCAATGAGCATATCAGGGTTCCCTTAAGTTAAATCTGTGGGAATCCGAGGTAAGGTGTGAGACTGAGTGGTCCTGCATAAAGCAGAAGCTGTAATTGTAGTGTTCTCTAAAAACAACTAAACATATCCTTACATATTACCAAGCCTTAAAAAAGGAATACTACTAACAGCTAAAATCATGGATGTAAGTGAACTGTCCAGGAGAGTTGGATCTTTAGCTCAGAGTATGGATCACATGATTCAAGGCTTAAGGGATATACAACTAGAGAATCAGAGTATAAAATTTTTTATTAATGATCATCTTGCTAACAAAACTACTAATGTTGAGTCTACTCCAGAACCCATTGTTAGTCCACCTGAAAAGTTCTCTGGGGACAGAGCTATGTTTAGGGATTTCAGGAATTCCTGCACTCTGCTTTTTACTTTGAAACCTAAGTCATACCCAACTGACAGGATTAGAGTTCTAACTGTAATTTCATTTCTCAGAGGTGAGGCCAGGTCTTGGGCCAATGCTTTTTATGAAAAAAATGATCCTATCCTAAATTCACTAGAAGATTTTTTTTCTGCAATGTCTCTTTTATATGAAGATCACAATAGAAAAAATACTGCTGAAACTGCCATTAGGTCTCTAAGGCAGGGCAAAAGAATGGTAGAAGACTACATTACTGAATTTAAAAGATGGGCTCCTGACACCCTGTGGAATATTCCTGCTCTACGCAATCAGTTCCGTCTGGGACTCAATGATGCAGTTAAGGATGAATTGGCAAGGGGTGTGATTCCAGAGGACTTGGATGAATTTATGACTCTCTCTATTGGCATAGATTGTCGACTTAGGGAAAGGAAGTCAGAGAGATCTTATTCAGAGACTACCCCCAGAAGAACCCCCAATTATCATCACTCAACTCCTTCCACAGCATTCACTAGACCCATAGAAGAACCCATGGATGTTGCAGTTATTAGGGGTCCCTTGAGACCTGAGGAGAAAGCTAGGCGTAAGCTACTAAACCTATGTCTATACTGTGCTGAAAAGAACCATGCTGTTAGGGACTGTCCCTCTCTGATTCGACAAAAGAAGGGTAAGACTTCATCCAATGACCATACTGTTAATTTGGTTGACAGCATAAAATCTCATCTATCTATTTATGTCTCCTTACAGTGGTCCCATCAGAAGATAAACGTTCAGGCCATAATTGACTCTGGGGCTTCTGGAAATTTTGCTGATAACACTTTTGTTGTTAATAATCACATCCCACTAATAAAGAAGAGTGTTGCTCTAGCTATTCGTCTGGTTGACGGTTCATTCTTTAGCTCTGGTCCCATAACTCACCACACTATCCCACTTAAAGTGGTTACCCCTTCAGGACACACAGAGCTTATTTGTTTTGATGTTCTTCCATCTTCTGTTTATCCATTAATCCTTGGACTGAATTGGTTAATAAAGCATAATCCCACTATATCGTGGTCCACAGCATCAGTAGTTTTTGATTCAAACCACTGTAAACAATCCTGTTTTGGGGTACACACACTTTGTCATATCACTGAACATAAGTTACCAGAATGTTATAGTGAATTTGCTGATGTTTTTGATAAAAAGGAGGCTGAGTCTTTACCTCCACACAGAGACTATGACTGTCCTATTGATCTTATACCTGGAAGCTCCATACCATATGGACATATATATCCATTGTCACAGCCAGAATTAAATCATTTAAAAGAATATTTAGATGATAACTTGAAAAAAGGCTTTATTAGACCTTCCACATCCACTGCAGCTGCAGCAATGTTCTTTGTAAAAAACAAGGATGGCAGTCTTAGACCCATCATTGATTATAGGCAGTTGAACAAATGCACAAAAAAGAACAGATACCCCCTGCCCCTCATACCTGAACTTATTGAACGTTTACAAGGTGCCACAGTTTTTACTAAACTTGACCTCAGAGGTGCTTACAATCTGATTAGGATGAGGGCAGGGGATGAATGGTTAACTGCATTTCGTACTAGATACGGTTTGTATGAATACACTGTAATGCCCTTTGGGTTGTGCAATGCCCCAGCGACTTTTCAATGTTTTATAAATGATGTCTTTCATGATTTGTTAGATATTTGTATTGTCGTATACTTGGATGACATCTTGGTTTACTCAAATTCTCTACAGGCTCACATTGTACATGTCAAACAAGTATTGACACGTTTAAGGGCACACCATCTTTATGCAAATCTTGAAAAGTGTATTTTTAATACAAACACCATATCATTCCTTGGTTATTGCATCTCACCAGCTGGAATTTCAATGGAGTCAAGCAAAGTAGAAGCTATCACTAATTGGCCTATTCCACGTAATAAAAAAGATGTTCAAAGATTCCTTGGCTTTGCGAACTTTTATAGAAAGTTCATTAAAGACTTTTCACTTATTGTTAGACCTCTCACTACGCTAACACGTAAGCAAGTTAAGTTTGTATGGAATCAAGATGCTGATCATTCCTTTAATACTCTAAAAACTAAATTTGTTTCAGCCCCTATTTTACAGTTTCCAGATCCCACATGTCATTTTACACTAGAAGTCGATGCTTCTGAGTTTGCTGTGGGGGCTGTTTTATCTCAAAGACGTTCTGAAAAAGAACCTTTACATCCTGTCTCCTACTATTCTAGAACTATGAGTTCAGCAGAGATTAATTATGGAATCGGTGATAAGGAACTTCTTGCAATCAAATCAGCTTTGGAGGTTTGGCGACACCTCCTAGAGGGTGCAACATATCCAATCACCATCTATACCGATCACCGTAATTTAGAATATTTAAAATCAAACAAGACCCTTACTGCTCGCCAGGTTCGATGGAGTTTGTTCTTTTCTCGTTTTGATTACGTCATTACTTACAGACCAGGATCCAAAAATATGAAAGCTGATGCTCTTTCTAGAAAAGACCCTCGTCCTACTGATGTGGTTTCTCCTTCATCTATCATACCTCCGGATAGAATTATTTGTTTAACAACTGAGTTTAAAACCATCTTACAAGAACATCTGAAGGATGATTCATCTTTGGGTCATTTGGATGTACTAAAACATTCCGACAACTTATACTATCATGGCACTCTATTGTATATACCTCCTTCTCTCAGGAATGAGATACTTACCTCTGCTCACAACTCTTTATTGGCTGGTCATCCTGGAGTTCATAGAACTGCTCATTTGATTAAAAGGAATTACTGGTGGCCAAAGATGAATGATACTATTAAACAGTATATTGATTCCTGTATGGTATGTACAACTAAGAAACATCAGCATAAGAGTCCTTATGGTTACCTTCTCTCTTTACCAGTACCAGACAGACCTTGGGCAGCAATTGCTATGGATTTTATTGTTGATCTACCTTCATCAGCTAATTATAATACCATATTAGTAGTAGTGGACTTATTCTCTAAAATGGCTCACTTCCTACCACATAGAGGATTGCCTACATCTTCAGAAACTGCTTCACTATTTTTGAATCACATTGTAAAACTACATGGTCTACCTGAAACAATCATCACAGATAGAGATACGCAATTCACCTCGAGGTTTTGGAATCAATTGTGCTCCTCTCTTAACATTACTAAACGTTTGAGTACCGCTTATCATCCACAAACGAATGGTCAAACAGAAAGAACAAATCAAACATTAGAGCAGTACCTTCGTTGCTACTGCACTCAACAACAAGATAACTGGCATTCTCTACTTGCTACTGCGGAATTTGCTCATAATAATGCCGTAAATTCATCAACTAAAATGACACCATTTTACATCAATTACGGATTTCATCCCTCATACTACCCAAATCAGATCAACAATTCCGACATGCCTATAGTTAATGATCTTGTTAATACCATTGCTACCAATTTCACAACATTGAAACAAGTTTTACTAGAAGCTCAGGCTGTTCAGAAACACCATTACGATCTACGTAGATCCAAGCCTCCAGATTACAAGATTGGTGACAAAGTTTGGTTAAGCACTAAACATTTACGCTTACAAGTTCCATCTAAAAAACTGGCTTCTCTATATTTAGGGCCTTATCCGATACAAAAGGTCATCAATGTTAATGCTGTAACACTTAAACTACCAGATTCCCTGAAGATACATCCCACATTCCACGTTTCTCTTTTGAAACCTTACAGTGCAATCAGAGACACGACTCAGAATGAGATGGTGGATCCTTCAGTCATTGATGGCATGGAATATGAGATTGAGTCTATCCTAGACTCTCGTTACCATCGTAATCAACTTCAATATCTTGTCAGTTGGAAAGGATTTGGTCCTGAGGAGGACTCTTGGGAGCCTTCCAATAATGTCTCTGCACCACGTCTTGTCTCCTTGTTTCATCGTAGACATCCTGATCGTCCTGGTCCTTGATCCGCGGAGCGGCTCCTTGGGGGGGGTGTCCTGTCAGGGATTTATCTCTTTACCTACTGTGCCTTTAAGAATGTCAACTCACTACCCCTATTTAAGGCTCCTCCCAACAGAACTCATTGCTTGGTAATTTGTTGCTCAGTGTGAAGCTGCTTCAGAAGAGACCTAGCCGTTTATACTACTTTGTATTTTCAACTTATTGCTCACCTTGAGTATCTGCCTACTCGAATCAACTTGCAGATTCTCTTTTGTGCTTGAAGATTTGCTCCGTTTGTTCACTAAGAGATTTCTCAGTCTCTCTCCTGTATTGAGGTTGTTCCCTGCAGCGTGTGACGTCACGCTCCACATTCTCCCGCCGCGGTTCTCAGCCAGGCTCTCTGCGATACTCCTAGGACTTGTTGCTGTCTGGTAACTGTATCGCTATGTGCTAATATCATATCCAATATTACTAATCTGTATATATTGCATTGTATGAACTGTGTGTATTGCTGCAACCTCATTTCACTTTCACTTGCTATATATTGTGGAACGCTCATTTGCTGGATTTTCATATTCGCTTCAGATATCAAATATGCACTAAACCTTTTTACTGCTATTTACCAAATTGCAAACAAATAACTGTGACAAAGATTATTACAAACTACCATTATTCATTATCGGACTGCATAAGCATATTTCAAACTTTACACAATTAACCTCTAGTGTGCTTGAAATGAACTGTTTGCTTTAACTTAAACTATATCTGTTTCCTCAGTTAACCACAGCTTATATTACTCTGATTGAACAACTTTGGAAATTACTAATATTCATTATCAAAGTATGGTTTACAAAATGACCAGAGGTTGATTTATTCACTTATCAATGTACTGTGTTAATTTCAGTGTGTTTGCTAAAGCCTGCTGCATAAACTATTTCATTGCAACACTGTTTGAATTAAGGCACCTGCACTAATTAACTCTTTCACTACTGCTGAAGTCAATCCTATAAGATTTACTCTCTTTTCTGCCACAAGCATTTATTGTTGCGTGAAGGTTCCGTTTTCACTCAGCAACCCTGCTGTAGTGACCCTCAGATCAATGAGCATATCAGGGTTCCCTTAAGTTAAATCTGTGGGAATCCGAGGTAAGGTGTGAGACTGAGTGGTCCTGCATAAAGCAGAAGCTGTAATTGTAGTGTTCTCTAAAACCAACTAAACATATCCTTACAACTATGTGCAGTGTGTTGTTTGGGTTCCAGATTGCTGTTATTCAGTGATCCGCTCATAAGTAGCTCCATATTTCTATACAGATCATTTGTGGAGTAGTGTATTTGCCACTGATATACCTACATTAACCATATTTTCTCTTAGTGCCAAACACAATTAAAAATCTCAAGACACAAGAGAATTCATTCTTAATGATTGTATTAATTTGTATGCATTAAACTGTCTGTTTGGAGCAATGAGTATCACAGAAGCACCTTATTACGGAGGATAAGCACATATTCAAATCTTATTTCATGCTCTATCATCTATTAATATAGTAAATACATAGTTGCATTTATGTCTTTGTCTCTTTATTTGTTCTTATTGTAATCAATGTGTATGTCTTAGTGTTACTATAATTTCTAAACTGTTTATGTCTATCCGCTGTTTAGGACAGCATTCTGAGATTCAACTAGGTTGAATAAAGTGCTTACCCAGGGAGGTTATTGGCTGGCCAAATCACCTATATAGACACAGAAAAATGACGCATAGTTTGTCACAAGACTTTAAAAATAGACAGGACCAGAGACTTAAAGATATAGATAAAACCTTTGCACTGGCCTGTGACACAGAAACTACTCTTGATACTATAATAGACAATTGGGAACATGGTCTGAAATCTTTTAATTATTTAATTAGAAAACACACGCGCTCTTTTTGGAATAAGAGCGCGTATGATAAATACCTGGCTAAACATATCATTCCCAGAGGTCTTAGAGTACGCTTATTTCCTACCTTCTCTTTTCATATTGACACTTATAAAGACAGATGGGAGCAGGCACTAATTAACTGTTCCGAAATACTGGTTGCAATTTTATCGGACTATGAAACAGAAGTCATGTCTGAGTTAGATAAAGAATTCATTAAATATAACATAAAGTTACAAAAATTCGAAACACTGGATAAGTTCAAACAATCATACAAAGAGATGAGAGAGGAACTAGATAAAAGAGAGAAAGAGATAATACAGACTAAGTGCTCTAAAATGAAGAGAGACATTAAAGACTTCGAAAAGGGAAGGATATTTGCATGGGATGATAAGCAACCCAGACGAAGACCACTTAATAGTCTACCACCATCTAAGACTACACATCAGTCAGATTGTGAGTCCTCGGCGGTAGAGGACAGTGATTCTGAGAGTAATGCCAACAGACCAAGTACAAGTAGTTTTTTAGGGAGGGATACAACCCACCTAGACAAAGATACGAGAGACCAACCAGAAGGGGGAAAAGAAAACAGAACCCTACGAGATCGAGCGAGGTGGGGGTAAAGATCCGACAGTGGGTACAGGAGAAGGTAGGATTGGGGGAAGCGCCCAAAATGGTAAATGAGGATAGTGACAAATTGCAAGTTATAAACCTAACACAAAAAGTAATTACAGAAACACAAAATCATGTTCTATCAGAGGCCTGTCATTCTCACCCTCCCCTCCATTGAATAAATTTGACTTGGTAAAGGATTTACATCTTTACTGCAGGAAATTGATACTAAAGAAAATGTATAGTACCCATGAGGACAGTACAACTACTGATCTCCAAACGCTAGACACTTTGATTGAATTACTAAATGAAAGTGAAGAACCGTGAATAGGTATAAACGATAAGTTTCTTGATAGACAGATCAGACTTAAATCCAATTACATGCCACCGACATCTAAGGTACCACAAATTGAGGTCTTTTTGAGAATGGTCATGCATGACTTCCTCGAATTACCTGACACAAAAGTAAGAAATATCACAAAGAAAGAAGAGGAAGCACTAAAAGAAATCAGTTTGTGGGATGATGTGATCATCAAACCATCGGACAAAGGAGGAAATATTGTGATTTGGGAGAAGGATAAATATATTATTGAAGCAAATAGACAATTGAAAGATCGTAAATGCTATAAACATTTATTTTCAAATCCCACGTCTCAATTTCTGACTGACTATCTTAAACTGATTAATGAGGCCAAGGCAGATAATCTAATCAGCTCTAAGGAATGCTCGTTCTTACAAGTTAAGAATCCAAGGATTGCCACTATCTACTTTTTGCCCAAAATTCACAAAAATAAAGACTCACCTATTGTCTCCAGCATAAATAGTCTATGTGAACAAGGATGGAAATTTCTGGATCTATACTTGAGAGAGATAGTATGGGCTTTGCCATCCTATACTCGGGACACTATGGATGTCCTAAGCAAGGTAAATGACTTAATACTAGACAAAGATTCCTTTCTGGTCACCTGCGACGTAGAATCGCTCTATACTTCAATTAAACATGAATTTGGACTAAGAGCTGTAGAATTCTTCCTAAACATGCAATCTAATGACAGATCTGAGAGAAATAAGTTTGTGATTAGATTATTGCAATTTGTACTGACGCATAACTACTTTGTTTTTAATGATAATTTTTACTTACAAATTCAGGGCACCGCCATGGGGTCATCCTGCGCCCCTACATATGCTAATATCTACCTAGGGTGGTGGGAGAGTGAATTTGTTTTCAATGAGAATATGTCAAAATATACTGATCATATTAACATGTGGTGCCGGTACATAGACGATCTCTTCATAATATGGACAGGAAGTGTAGAGATGTTTAAAGAATTCATTGCGATTCTGAATCATAATGATATCAACTTGAAACTAACATACTGTCTGAATAGGAACAAAGTAGAATTTTTGGATATTACCATCTACAGGGATGAGAACGACCATATCAAAACTGACCTGTTTAGGAAGGAAACTGCAACCAACTCAATACTACAGTATGATAGTTGCCATACCAGAGGAACCAAGAATGCAATCCCCACAGGGGAATTCCTCAGGATAAGGAGAAACTGTACAGATTTTAAAGTGTTTAATGAGAGAGCCAGAGAACTAAAGACACGGCTCAAAAACAGAGGTTACAGTCGCAGTATAATACGTAAAGCTTATCAGAGAGCAAAGAGGACACCCAGGGAATCATTATTAACCCCAAAAACGAAGGTACAAGCTGTTGAAAAAGAAGTCAGATTTGTGACTACTTATAATAATAACCATGACAAAATCACAAATATTCTAAATAAACACAGTGGAATTCTCAAGTCTGACAAAGATTTATCACCATTTGTGGGTGAGAGAATAAAGACAAGTTGGAGAAGAGCTCCGACAATAGGTAACATGTTGGTTAAGAGTCATTTTACCAAGAGAAGAACAAATAAATACATATGTGGAACATATGCATGTGGTACATACAGTTTGTGTCATTATATCTCAAACGAGAGAGAATATGTGACTCGAACAGGAAGCAAAAAAAGGATGCTTGGGTTTGCTAATTGCAAAACCAAAAATGTGGTATATTGTCTACTATGTAAATGTGGCAAAAGGTACATCGGAATAACTACACAAGAGCTACGTACGCGACTGGGTGAACATATAAGTAGCATAAAGAACTGTCTGAAAGATCAAGAGAAAGGCAAGAATCTCACCCCTGTTGCCAAGCATTACCTAAAGAATCATGGTACCAAACCAGAACTTAAAGCATCAGTACTGCAAGTAATAAAACCCGGTATTAGAGGAGGAAATGTGGAAAGCATGTTACTCCAAGCTGAATGCCGCTGGATATTCTGGTTGGACACTCTAGCACCGTTAGATCTCAATGAACAAGATGGATATAATTCTTACTTGTGAAATTGATAATCAGAATATTTCCTGGAATATTATTATGACCAATAACAAGGGTTAGTCAGTGAGAATATCTAGAAATATAACAATATATGTTACAACTAGTTGTTATCTGCTTGACAATTTGTCTAACACTAGGAATATGAATCATCACTGATCCAATAACACTAAGACATACACATTGATTACAATAAGAACAAATAAAGAGACAAAGACATAAATGCAACTATGTATTTACTATATTAATAGATGATAGAGCATGAAATAAGATTTGAATATGTGCTTATCCTCCGTAATAAGGTGCTTCTGTGATACTCATTGCTCCAAACAGACAGTTTAATGCATACAAATTAATACAATCATTAAGAATGTATTCTCTTGTGTCTTGAGATTTTTAATTGTGTTTGGCACTAAGAGAAGATATGGTTAATGTAGGTATATCAGTGGCAAATACACTACTCCACAAATGATCTGTATAGAAATATGGAGCTACTTATGAGCGGATCACTGAATAACAGCAATCTGGAACCCAAACAACACACTGCACATAGTGCAGATATCATAGGTACCAAGATATGAACTTAACATTGTCGGAATGATAAATTAGCACGTACGTTACAATAATCTTTATTCATACAATGTGGAGTTCAAAATAATTGTCTATATATGAGTATTTTCTTTATAGTGTCTTTTATGCTCTGAATGGAATAATCCTAAAAGCAATGTGTGTTATTCGAATAAAAATCCTAATAACTGTGTATGACATATAAACAACACCCTGACGACTTTTCCTTGTAACTATAATCTTCTTGAAATTAAGATGGGACTACCCACTGTCCACAATTCTTAGATAGACCTAACCACAAGTGCGATTACATGATCTGATATTTCTGGTAATTTAGATAAAGTACGACAATACATTTCCAACAATATGAAAATAGTGGCGCAAATATTGGTGTACATAGTATGGACACTGGACATGCGAATCGATCACCACGCTGCACCAGAATAAATACAATCTAGTATAAGAAACGCAATACTTATATCCCTCTGACCTAATTCTCCTGAGTATTTACGTTTACTTATGTTGACATTAGCGTGAAAAGTCACGCCTATCTGGACATGTCATCATCGAGAAAAAGTCATGTGACGAATGGCTAACGAATAGGGCAGATTATAGGTGATTGGCCAGCGTTTAGGGGTGTGTACGAATACTCACCCGTGATTGGTTCCAAGTAATACTTAAGCCCTTAGGATGAGGCAGGACGGGTTAGCCTTTGAGAAAGCCACGGACGTGGCGAAATGCGCATCAGGCGCCCTAGATAAATGCTGAGTGTTTATTTGTCTGTGTGTTAAAACCGTAATAAGTGATAATAGATATTAACATACAAGTTATTTCGTTGGTATCTATCTCTGGCTGATGAGTTGTGATTAGGCTCACTACAGACCAGTATAACTATAGGAATTTGTGTTTAATCTAATTTTGTGCTAATTCAATTGTGTGGGATTCTGACAAGTGATAGCACCGCTCCAGTATTGCACCAGTCAGTTAAGTATTGTGTGAGGTCAATCCTCTTTTTTAGACTAGTTACCGTGCAATCCGTGAGCATTTTATGGTGCTTCTTTGCCAGACCTACCCACTTAACACACTTTATATGGTTACTATCCGGTATCTCAGCATTCATCATTTATTTTAAATGTTTTTATATACACCTGATTGTGTGAATGTTTGTCACAATATATACATATAATTTTAATTTCAATAAATATTAAAAGTTAAGTTTTATATATCATACCCAATCCTGCAAACTCATCATATATAGAATTATTCACTATTAGTACCATTTGAGTGCTCTGTTATATCCATTTTTTCTCTATATTTTTTCTACATTTTCCAGTTTGCAGGCATGCAATAAATAACCAGCCATTACAAGTGGCTTGTTATTGCTACAGCAAGCTCGCAGTAGCAATTAGCGTTTATAGAATTAACCAGAGATCAGATCTCTTGTTAATTTTATAAATTTGCCCCAAATGCCCCCAAAATACAGTGTAGTGTATTTTATTAAAAAATAAAAATTGTGCCATTTTTATTTTTTAATAAAATGACTGCACTAGGCAGTATTTTGGGGATAAAGTTGGCAGGAGTGAGGTGCTGAAAAAAAATGGCACTGAAAAGTGCCTTTACATTGTGGTCTATGGGAACTGTGTGTTACCAGTAAATATATATTTATATGCTTATATACAGATATATTTATGTTTTAGTATTTGTATATACACATAGTAACACATAAAAACAGTATATTCTGTATGTATATAATCTATACATAGATATAATATTGCTGCCATCGCTGCGCTACTTTCCCCCTGCGCCACATTTAGGTTCTGTGCCATCTCAGGCATCAGAACGGGGCTCCCATTGGAGCCTATGGAAGAGTGTATTGCGATCAGCTTGTAATACCAGTTCACATTAGCGTGCGCTGGTATTACTCAGTGGAGAGTTAATATCACTTTAGTGTCCACTTGCAATCTGGCCCATAATGGGTATTCAACAAGATAGCAACATTTGTAATGCCTCAGGTATGCAGAACATGTGTAGGTGACAAATTCATGTGCAAACTTCTGTTTCGAGATTGTGACATATGCATGTAATAGTGATCATAAGTATGTTTTCAAATCAAAATGCTTCTCATGGTATTTAAAATGCACAAACATTCTTTTCAAAGACCACTATCATTCATGTTTAGATTTGTGCAAAGCCAACATATGATGATGGTCTTTGCTGTGCTTGATTGGTTCAGGAAGTTTGGCAACAACATAAGTCATAGCCAAAAACTGGTTGGCTTCCTGCAAACGTTCTGTAGCATGGATGTGTTTATATATATATATATATATATATATATATATATATATATATATATATATATCTACATTGTATATATCTCTACATTGTATATATCTCTACATTGTATATATCTCTACATTGTATATATCTCTACATTGTATATATTTCTACATTGTATATATCTACATTGTATATATCTCTACATTGTATATATCTCTACATTGTATATATCTCTACATTGTATATCTCTACATTGTATATATCTCTACATTGTATATATCTCTACATTGTATATCTCTACATTGTATATCTCTACATTGTATATATCTATACATTGTATATATCTCTACATTGTATATATCTCTACATTGTATATATCTCTTCATTGTATATATCTCTACATTTTATATATCTCTACATTGTATATATCTCTACATTGTATATA
Organism: Bombina bombina; assembly: GCF_027579735.1. NCBI lineage: Eukaryota > Metazoa > Chordata > Amphibia > Anura > Bombinatoridae > Bombina > Bombina bombina. The sequence continues at coordinate 1,107,243,135 of NC_069504.1, read as the reverse complement.
TCTCTACATTGTATATATCTCTACATTGCATATATCTCTACATTTTATATCTCTACATTGTATATATCTCTACATTGTATATATCTCTACATTGTATATCTCTACATTGTATATATCTCTACATTGTATATCTCTACATTGTATATATCTCTACATTGTATATATCTCTACATTGTATATCTCTACATTATATATATCTCTACATTGTATATCTCTACATTGTATATATCTCTTCATTGTATATATCTCTACATTGTATATATCTCTACATTGTATATATCTCTACATTGTACATATCTCTACATTGTATATATCTCTACATTGTATATATCTCTACATTGTATATATCTACATTGTATATATCTCTACATTGTATATATCTCTACATTGCATATATCTCTACATTGTATATATCTCTACATTGTATACATCTCTACATTGTATATATCTCTACATTATACATATCTCTACATTGTATATATCTCTACATTGTATATATCTCTACATTGTATATATCTCTACATTGTATATATCTACATTGTATATATCTCTACATTGTATATATCTCTACATTGTATATATCTCTACATTGTATATCTCTACATTGTATATCTCTCTACATTGAGAAGATCTTTAGATAGTTTAGATTTGTATATGCATAAAGGATCACATTACTATCAAAGTGAGTTTCTGGTCATCTGGCATATTTATCAATGTGTGAGCGGACATGATACAACGTAGCGTATTATGTCCGCTGCACATCGATAAACATTATTAAATGTTGACAGATTTGCAGATTTGCGACCAATCGGCTGCTAGTAGGGGGTGTCAATCAACCCGATCGTATTCGATAGGGTTGATTTCTGTCCGCCGCATCAGAGCAGACAAGTTATGGAGCAGCGGTCTTGATAAATATGCCCCTATGAGGCCTATTTATCATATGTCTGTCAGATGTGATCCGACAGTGCGGATCAGGTCCGACAGACATCGCTGAATGCGGAGAGCAATACGTTTTTCGTATTCCGCATTGCACCAGCAGCTCACAAGAGCTGCTGCTGCAACACTGCCCCCTGCAGACTTGCGGCCAATGGGCCGCAAGCAGGGAGGTGTCAATCAACCCGATCGTACTTGATCGGGTTGAATTCCAGTGATTCCTGCCGCCTGCTCAGAGAAGGTGGACAGGGTTTAGAGCAGTGGTCTTTAGACCGCTGCTTCATAACTGCTGTTTCTGGCGAGTCTGAAGGCTCACCAGAAACACGGGCCCTCAAGCTCCATTCGGAGCTTGATAAATGGGGCTCTATATCTCATCATAAATCCATTTGGTGAATTGTTTTTTGAAGGTAGCTGGGATTCAGCTTAGAACCTGTGATATTTAATGCAGTAGCAGGTTAATCTACACCCAGCAGTATCTAGTCACTTGGTGAATTCATTTGCAGTTGTCCATTTGTAATTACAGAGAACAAACTCCTGATTCATCAGATGAGCTACCTGTGCAACAGAGATTTCTTGTGCCTGCTCACAAATTACATTTAATCATCTAAACTGCACTTCCAATTCTCAAACTTTCACATTTCCTATTTTAAATTAAAAGTTTTTTTTTTTTTATTGGTGTAAAATAATCTATGTTCTTGCTGGTGTAAAAAATAAATAGATCCAATTTTAGGATGAGTTTTGTTCTCACAAAGGCAGACTAGCTGGGTGACTAATTGGGTGACTAGCTGGGTGACTAACTGGGTGACTAGCTGGGTGACTAGCTGGGTGACTAGCTGGGTGACTAACTGGGTGACTAGATGGGTGACTAGCTGGGTGACTAACTGGGTGACTAACTGGGTGACTAGCTGGGTGACTAACTGGGTGACTAGCTGGGTGACTAACTGGGTGACTAACTGGGTGACTAGCTGGCTGTCTAACTGGGTGACTAGCTGGGTGACTAGCTGGGTGACTAGCTGGGTGACTAACTGGGTGACTAGCTGGCTGACTAACTGGGTGACTAACTGGGTGACTAACTGGGTGACTAGCTGGGTGACTAACTGGGTGACTAGCTGGGTGACTAGCTGGGTGACTAACTGGGTGACTAGCTGGGTGACTAACTGGGTGACTAACTGGGTGACTAGCTGGGTGACTAGCTGGGTGACTAACTGGGTGACTAGCTGGGTGACTAACTGGGTGACTAGCTGGGTGACTAACTGCGTGACTAACTGGGTGACTAGCTGGACAGGCTTGGAACACAAAACTACGCAAGAATCACATGTCAACACAAAATGCTTAAAATGACAGTGTACTGTCACAGTTAGGTGTGAGAGGCTGTTAATGCTTGTCGGATGTAACGCTTGTACTGCAAATAAAAGTAGATGCAAACAGATGAGCGCAGTCGTGATTTACATTTGAATGATTACCGCAAACTAAGAAGGTTTAAGCTGATTGCAGCCTGTTCAAATCTTCAGTTTTTATTGTGTCCTTCAGTAGCCCTTTTTAGGTATCAGAATTCTTTTTAACTGTTTCACGAAACACAAAACACCTAAAAAATACATTACAAAGTACAATTACACTCATAATAACACCATCTAATAAAAATACATTACAAAGTACAATTTCACTCATAATAACACCATCTAATAAAAATACATTACACAGTACAGTTACACTCATAATAACACCATCTAATAAATATACATTACACAGTACAGTTACACTCATAATAACACTGTCTAATAAATATACATTACACAGTACAGTTACACTCATAATAACACTGTCTAATAAATATACATTACATAGTACAGTTACACTCATAATAACACTGTCTAATAAATATACATTACAAAGTACAATTACACTCATAATAACACCATCTAATAAATATACATTACACAGTACAGTTACACTCATAATAACACTGTCTAATAAATATACATTACACAGTACAGTTACACTCATAATAACACTATCTAATAAATATACATTACGCAGTATAGTTACAGACATAATAACACTGTCTAATAAATATACATTACGCAGTACAGTTACACTCATAATAACACTGTCTAATAAATATACATTACACAGTACAGTTACACTCATAATAACACTGTCTAATAAATATACATTACACAGTACAGTTACACTCATAATAACACTATCTAATAAATATACATTACGCAGTATAGTTACAGACATAATAACACCATCTAATAAATATACATTACACAGTACAGTTACACTCATAATAACACTGTCTAATAAATATACATTACACAGTACAGTTACACTCATAATAACACTGTCTAATAAATATACATTACATAGTACAGTTACACTCATAATAACACTGTCTAATAAATATACATTACAAAGTACAATTACACTCATAATAACACCATCTAATAAATATACATTACACAGTACAGTTACACTCATAATAACACTGTCTAATAAATATACATTACAAAGTACAATTACACTCATAATAACACCATCTAATAAAAATACATTACAAAGTACAATTACGCTCATAATGACACCATCTAATAAAAATTAGTAAAAAAAAATATTACACAAAAAAGTTATAAGTGCTCAAAAAAAAGGCAGGCAAAGGGCTTTAACATTGAGATACATATGCATGTCTAAATTTGTATATCTATATATATATATATCTATATATATATATATATATATATATATATATATATATATACACAATAGCAAAGAAGGCACTCTCCGTTTTATTAACTTCATTTATTCAGGTAAACGTTTTGCGGGGTCTCCCCCGTCCTCAGAAGTGGTTGCAGTATATATATATATATATATATATATATATATATATATATATATATATATATATATATATATATATGTTTATATGTGTATACATTTGTATTTATGTATTTATATGTGTATACATATGTATTTATGTATTTATATGTGTATATATGCATTTACATACATATATACACATATAAACATATAAATACATATGTATACATATATAGACATGCATATATAAGTGCATTGGAGCTCTTTGCAATCAAGTAGATGAAAACATGTAAAATTGTATTTTTGCAATATTCATATTTAATAAAGTGTTAATGGGGCAGAATTATCAAGCGCCCCTGTTTCCGCACGAGCCTTCAGGCTCGCTGGAAACAGAAGTTATGAAGAGCGCTGCTACATAACTGGTCCACTGCCTCTGGGGCTGCGGACATCAATCTGCGTCAATCCTATATGATCGTGCTCACTGACACGCCCTGCTAGCGGCCGTGAATCTGAAGGGGGCAGCATTGCACAAGCAGTTCTGGTGAACTGCTTGTGCATGTTAAATGGTGTGAGACTTGGGGATAGTTCTAATTTAAAGAGTTGCTACTACTATTTATATTGAGTATTTTTTTAATTTCAATGTTAAATGCCAACAGGGTATGCTGTCGGCATTCAGTGATGTCTGTTGGACATAATACGCTACAGCGTATCATGTCAGACAGACATTGATAAATTGGCCCTATAGTGTGTATTTACCTTTAATATGTGGCATTCCAATGTTCTTCACATAGGGAAAAAATTTCTATGTATTGATAAATAGATATTTTCCTATACAAGTTAATAGTAAAATGTTTGTGCACGACCAAAAGCCGACACAAGCTAACATCACGATTTTGGATAACACTTATCGCTCGCTAAACTGACATCATGTAAGACCTAAAGTGCTAACCGTTTCCCATAGAAGAAAATGTTCTTTTATTTTTAAATATATATATATATCTGGTGTATTTTTTGTAACATTTATATCCATACACACATATATACAGTATATATATATATATATATATATATATATATATATACACATATATATTTACATTTGTTTTAATCTATAAACTACTGACATTTCTCCCAGTTTCCAAATAAAAATGATATCATTTAGAGCATTTATTTTCAGAAAATGACAACTGGTCAAAATAACAAAAAACATCCATTGTTTTCAAGTAATGCAAAGAAAAAAAGTTCCTAATCACTTTTAAACAACACAATACTGTTTTATCTTAGCAAGCGTTCCGAAATCAGTATTTGGTGGAATAACCCTGATTTTCAGTCACAGCTATCATGCGTCTTGGCTGCTCTCCACCAGTCTCACATTGTTGTTGGGTGACTTTATGCCACTCTCCTGGCGCAACAATTCAACAGCTTGGCATTGTTTGACGACTTGTGACCATCCATCTTTCTCTTGATCACATTCCAGAAGTTTTTAATGGGGTGCAGGTCTGGAGATTGGGCTGGCCATGACAGGGTCTTGATTTGGTGGTCCTTCATCCACAGGTGTTTTGACCTGGCTGTGAGGCATGGAGCATTGTTCTGCCTACAAAAACAATGGTGAGTTGAGGAACATTGTCAGAGCAGGACAGAACAGGTTTTCTTCCAGGATAACCTTATAGGTGGCCTGATTTATGCGCCCTTCACAAAAATAAATCTTTGCTGAAGCACCCCCAGATCATCACCGATCATCCACCAAATTTCACACTGGGTGTGAGACACTGTGAAATGTAGACCTCTTCCAATTCTTGCAGTCTCAAGATTAGTTGTATACCCTATTGGAATTTTTTAAGTATGTTTTTGTTTTGTTGTTTTTAACTATGTATAGTAAAGGTTAAGTTTTATTTGTTTCCTCTGGATATAAAGCTCTGTTTGCAGAATTAAAATATTGTTCATATAGATTATTGTATTAAGTGTGTACCTATAAGTAACTTTAGTCCTTCTTTTTACGGAGGAATTGTTTGTTAATAATAAAACTTTGCCACAAAGTTTAATTTGCTTTAATTTCTGTTCATTCAACACAAACACAACTTAAAAAACAAGGAAAGCAATAGCTGATATGCATCATTTATTTGCATTTAGTAACAATTAAGTCTTTGCTTATACTGTAAAAAAAATAAAGTGATTCCTATTAACAGAGTGAAACTTGCAAACATAACATTGATAAACAGTCTCTAGTAGGATTTTACTCTCTTATGTCTGTATTTTTATGCAGACTATATAAATGTTCTATGATAGAGCTTTAATCATAAAATATGTTTGATCTGCCAAGATTGGATATCTTCAAACAACCATCATAAAGCTGAATTTCCTTTCAAGTCATAAATAAAAGCCCTGCTTACTTTCCAGAGCAACATATAGCGCAGCTGTTGTCAAATTAAAGGGCTAGAGCATTTTATTATTGCACTACTGCTTGAAGAAAACGATGGGACCAATTATCTACCTAGAAAGATCTAAAAAGATACATCACTGCTATGGGATCTATCAAAAGATTATCTAAAGGCACATTTTACATTGAAAGCTGTGTATCTTGCTTCAGAACGTACCCTACGTTTCTGTATGTAAAGAGAGACACACACGTCCAAAAATGAATTGAAAGTAAAAGATCATATTTATAGTACATATTAAAATGTGTATTACATATACGACGCAAAATGTAAATATAAATTATAAAATTGTTTTTAAAATAATCAGGGAACACTCCCGTACACACACACGTACATATATATATATACACACATACACATACACGCATATATACACACACAGTCAAATACACATATACACATGCATACACACACACTGACACATATACATACAAACACACACACATACATTTATAGTCACAAACACACTGTCATATATACACATACATACATAGTCACACACTCACACAAACTGACACATTTACAGTCATAAACACACACACACACACAGTCACACAGACATATACACATGCATTCACACACACACACACACACTGACACATATACATACAAACAAACACACACTCACACACACATACATACATAGTCTCACACACACACACATATAGTCACACACACACATATAGTCACACACACACACACTGACACATATACATACAAACAAACACACACACACATACATACATAGTCACACACACATATAGTCACACACACACACTGACATGTATGCATACATACACATGCACACTCACACACATACATACATAGTTACACACTCTCACACACTGACACATTTACATACATACACACAGTCACAAACACATACATACATACATACATACAGACACATATACATATACACACACACATACACGCATATATACACACACAGTCAAATACACATATACACATGCATACACACACACTGACACATATACATACAAACACACACACATACATTTACAGTCACAAACACACTGTCATATATACACACACACACATACATACATAGTCACACACTCACACAAACTGACACATATACAGTCATAAACACACACACACAGTCACACAGACATATACACATGCATTCACACACACACACTGACACATATACATACAAACACACACTTACACACACATACATACATAGTCACACACACACACATATAGTCACACACACACACTGACATATATGCATACATACACATGCACACTCACACACAAACATACATACATAGTCACACACTCTCACACACTGACACATTTACATACATACACACACAGTCACACACACATACATACATATACACACTTACACACAGTCACATACATACACACATATTTGGTCTTATGACATCAAAGGGACATAAGACCCCCAAAACAAATATATATATATATATATATATATTTTTTTTTTTTTATGTTGTGAGTGTGTGCACTCTCACCATCCGTCAACAGCTGCCAGGGTGCTATAAGGCGTTGCAATAATTTTAGAAAGGTTAAGCACTCACTGGACTTCGGTCATCTGTGTAATAACAATTTTATTAGTGACGTTTCGGGACAAAAACAGTCCCTTCCTCTGACAAAGAACAACACAAAATATCAAACTTTTAAAGGTGAACAAAACCCTCCCCTCTGTGAACAACCCAATCACTGTGATCTGCGTGTGTGGTCTAGAGAAACCAGTCTCCTGATAGGTTAAGGACCAAAGGTCAATTGAATTGATAGGATAAAAAAACTGTCCATCAATACTGTGTATTCGTCTAAGTGCTTTAAAAGTGAACTAAAGTGAAATAACCCCTTAATGACCACAATGTACCCTGTATGTCACTGGTCGTTAAGGGTTTTTTCAGGACATAATAGCACAAGTCTAGCAAGAACACGCTATTAATGCACTCCCTCCAGCAGGCTTTGTGGAATAGAGCAGTCTCAACGCTGGTGGCAAGATCGCGCTATAAAACAATCAAGTCCCAAAAAAAGGCCAGCGACATACAGGGTACGTCGCTGGTCCTTAAGGGGTTAAAATGCAAAGTTCAGGGTCAGCAACAGATATAAATGAAAATCCAGACAGCAGCTGGTGTAAAAAGGTCGAATAAGGCTGTGTGGGCAAGAATGTAACATAGTTCCCCCACCCAATGGCAATGATCAACACAAAAGGTGCTGGCTCAAACAGCCAATCACGTACATATATAATGCATCTAACTCCTCCCCTAGAGGCAACAGTAACCAACACACCACACATAGCGGAATCAGTCTGTCAATATGACTCTAAAACTTACTGTGTATATATAGAGAGGGTCTCATGTAATATCCCCTCTGTCAATCGACATTTGTGCCTAACTAATCATCCATGTCATCAGTGCGATCTTACATTGTTATCGCACAACATGAGGAAAATCTATGTCTGGCCAATGGCGTATCAGCATGAAGCCACGCACCACTCGTGCACCAATCGCGCGCTTTGTTGACTAGCTATTGTAATCGCGCGTCAGCAACCAGTGATGATGGAGTGTGGGGCCACACACCCCTGATCAGCCAATCCCATATATCAAAATCTTGTATGTCAAATATATGAGTGCACGCCCTATTGTCCGTATTTTGTGTATATTGACCTGGGCAGCAGAATCATTCACCAAGTCATATAAACCAATGAGTCATAATGCCTCCGACCCCACTAGCAAAATTATAAGAGTAAATCAATCACGGATCATGTTTATCGATCCGATGTTGACAGATATAATGTATAGAGATGGAGGGTCTTCTGTGCATCCCCATAGGGTGTGTTTTCACAGTTATTGTATATAAAGATGGATGGACTTCTGTGCATCCCCCCAAAACATCGATGTCTCTATCACGCATTATCATTATCATAAGTGCAATGCCACATTCTTGTTACACAACCAAGAGAGCAAGCAGGTTCCGAGTACGGGCAGTGTGTCTCCAACCAATAGGTCATATCGGCATGGAGCTACCCACCATTCCTACACCAATAACGCCCTTTGTTGATTAACTGCTGTAATGGCTCAACAGCATCCAATGGTATTGTAGTGTGGGGCCACATACCCCTGGTCCACCAATCACCTTCAGGTCACACTGCTCTAGACCACACACGCAGATCACAGTGATTGGGTTGTTCACAGAGGGGAGGGTTTTGTTCACCTTTAAAAGTTTGATATTTTGTGTTGTTCTTTGTCAGAGGAAAGGACTGTTTTTGTCCCGAAACGTCACTAATAAAATTGTTATTACACAGATGACCGAAGTCCAGTGAGTGCTTAACCTTTCTAAAATTATATATATATATATATATATATATATATATATATATATATATATATATATATATATACTGTATGTATATATATATATATATATACAGTATTTTTTTGTTATAAAAAGGTGCCAGTACTCAAACAAAACTCATTGATTATTTATTGAGATATTGTGCATTGTCAGAGCAGAAGGAAGTACGTTTTCTTCTAATATAACCTTGTACGTGGCTTAATTAATACGTCCTTCACAAAGATTAATCTGTCCAATTCCAGCCTTGCTGAAGAAACCCCAGATCATCACTGATCCTCCACCAAATCTCACAGTGGGTGCAAGATACTCTGGCTTATAGGCCACTCCAGGTCTCTGTCTAACCTTTAGATGACCAGGTGTTGGGCAAAGCTGAAAATTGGACTCATCAAAGAAGATGACCTGGAATCAGGCAGATTTATCATTGAGAAGGACCCAAGCATCAAGCCACATACAAGGTTATCTTGGAAGAAAACTTACTTCTGTTCTGACAATCTTCTTTAACTCTGAGGATTGGGTTTTTTTTTCCAGCAGGACAATGCTTCATGCCACACAGACAGGTCGATCAAGGTATGGATGGAGTTCCACCAGATCAAGACCTTGTTATGACCAGGCCAATCTCCAGACCTGCACCCGATTAAAAACCTCATAAGACATCTGACCTGTCAGACAGTGGGTCCACATTCCATCCAGCACCAGGTAGTACAATCAAGGGAGACTGAGCTGTTCGCTGCTTCTATCCCTGTATTTGCAGCAAAGCTCAGAAAATTTGGTGAGTTTTTTTTATTATTTTCATTTTACTTTCACATTCTTTTCATAACTCCCCTGCCTCCTCTGGCTGCACGTCACGGGAGGGTGAGGGCATTACTGTTTTGTGGGGGTTGTCATATTGGGAGCGGCGGGGTAACAAGTGTATAGTGGTTAGGATCATAAGCATGTCTGGTCAGTAGGTGGGCGTGTTTGGTGGTTTGTGGGTGTGTCTGAGCAGTCTGTGGGCAGACCTAAGGGAAATTCTGCAAATCAGGACATAGGGCTGTCTCAGACAGGCACAGAACTCAGAATTAGGGACTGTCCCTAATTCTTACCATATTAAACTGAGAATAAAACATTTATTATTAGCGTTTAAAAAGCTAATCTAAACAATTCTTAAAAGTCACTTTGAGGAAGCATCTGGGGGAAGCGAGAGCTTTTGGACTGGTTTTCCACAAACTGAAATATTGCAACAAAGACTGAAAATATTACTTTGGCACAGACTTTGGCACAGACTAATACTGGGAAAATCAGCAGTCAGCAATATGTATTTAACACATCAGAGAGTGAGACTTTAGTAATGATTCATGGCCAAACATTTGATCCATTGGTTAAAGCAAAGAAAGCCGCTTTTACTGTACCCAGCATGTGGAACATTCGTGACTCTTAACCATTTCATTCCCAGAGAAGGCTGCAAGTCATTGCTAAGAACTTTATTGTGCTTAAGACCTTAAGTTAGAAGAACACAATTACCAGCAAGCTTCTTAAAGCATCCTCTATTTGCACATTTTGGAAACACTAAAAAGGTAATAAAAAAAACAAAAAAACAAAGATCTGGTAGCCATAGCGTTAAAAAGATAAATTAATTCCATTCCCGTCAAGTTGTACAAAAAAATCACTTACTAGAACGCACAGATGTCCATAAATGAATATTACATTACATTATGTATTAAACAGGAAAATGTTTTTCTTTTTTTTTCATGCATGAAATAAATTACTTTTATGTTTTCTGAGAACTGGAACTGGATTACATGAATTCAGTCTAGTTACCATATGAGAACATAACCTGGTCATTTCAGATATTATTTCCTAATAATTTATGGGTAGTGTCATTGCAATATAATAAAATTATTTCATGACATTTGTAATATGCTCGGCAGCATTAGCAGTTGCCAAGGGCAAGAACAAAAAGATATTTGGACATTTCAAATTCAACAACTTGGATTTCGTTCTCTTTCCCACACACACAACACACACAATTTACACTTTGCAAGCACGTGCAAATGAGACCCATGAGTGATAAGCCTTGAATAATATTAATTTAAATGAAGTAAATAAGATTTTAAACTATAAAAACAGTTTGCATTGGTATCTAGAATGAGAAGGTCTTAGCCAATGAGAGTGGTAGTGCCTGTGAGAGGTTGAGTGAGAGGGGCAGTACCTGTAAGGGGCTGAGTGTAAGAGGGGCAGTATCTGTGCGGGGCCAAGTGAAAGGGGAAGTGCCTGTGAGATGCTGTGTGAGAGGGGCAGTGCCAGTCAAATGGCGAGAGAGAGGGGCAGTGCCTGTGAGATGCTGTGTGAGAGGGGCAGTGCCAGTCAAATGGCGAGAGAGAGGGGCAATGCCTGTGAGATGCTGTGTGAGAGGGGCAGTGCCTGAGAGAGGCTAATGAGAGGGGTAGTGCCTGAGAGAGGCCGAGTGAGTGGGGTAGTGCCTGAGAGAGGCTGAGTGAGAGGGACAGTACCTGTGAGAGTCCGAGTAATAGTGGCAGTGCCTGAGAAAGGCTAGTGAGAGGGGCAGTGCCTGAGAGAGGCAAGTGAGAGGGGCAGTGCCTGAGAGAGGCTGAGTGAGAGGAGCAGTGCCTGTGAGAGGCTGAGTAAGAGGGTCAGTGCCTGAGAGAGGCTGAGTGAGAGGGGCAGTGCCTGAAAGAGGCTGAGTGAGAGGGACAGTGCCTGAAAGAGGCTGAGTGAGAGGGACAGTGCCTGAGAGAGGCTGAGTGAGAGGGTCAGTGCCTGAGAGAGGCTGAGTGAGAGGGACAGTGCCTGAGAGAGGCTGAGTGAGAGGGGCAGTGCCTGAGAGAGGCTGAGTGAGAGGGACAGTGTCTGAGAGAGGCTGAGTGAGAGGGGCAGTGCCTGAGAGAGACAGAGTGAGAAGGGGCAGTGCCTGTGAGAGACTGAGTGAGAAGGGGCAGTGTCTGAGAGAGGCAAACAGAGAAGGGACAGTGCCTGTGACAGGCTTTGTGAGAAAGGGCAGTGCCTGTGAGAGGCTGAGTGAGAGGGGCAGTGCCTGAGAGAGGCTGAGTGAGAGGGGCAGTGCCTGAGAGAGGCTGAGTAAGAAGAGGCAGTGCCTGCGAGAGACCGAGTGAGAGAAGCAGTGCCTGAGAGAGGCAGAGTGAGAAGGGGCAGTGCCTGTGAGAGGCTGAGTGAGAGAGGCAGTGCCTGTGAGAGGCAGAGTGAGAAGGGGTAGTGCCTGTGAGAGGCAGAGTGAGAAGGGGTAGTGCCTGTGAGAGGCCGAGTGAGAGGGGCAGTGCCTGCGAGTGGCCGTGCTAGAGGGGCAGTGCCTGTGAGAGGCCGAGTGAGAGAGGGGCAGTGCCTGTGAGAGGCCAAGTGAGAGGGGCAGTGCCTGCGAGAGGCTAAATGAGAAGGGGCAGTGTCAGCGAGAGGCCAAGTAAGAGGGGGCTGTACCTGCGAGAGGCTGAGTGAGAGGGGGCAGTGCCTGTGAGAGTCTAAATGATGAAGGGACAGTGCCTGTGAGAGGCTAAATGAGAAGGGGCAGTGCCTGTGAGAGTCAGAGTGAGAAGGGTCAGTGCCTGAGACAGGCCATGTGAGAAGAAGTAGTGCCTGTGAGAGGCTGAGTAAGAGGGTCAGTGCCTGAGAGAGGCTGAGTGAGAGGGGCAGTGCCTGAAAGAGGCTGAGTGAGAGGGACAGTGCCTGAAAGAGGCTGAGTGAGAGGGACAGTGCCTGAGAGAGGCTGAGTGAGAGGGTCAGTGCCTGAGAGAGGCTGAGTGAGAGGGACAGTGCCTGAGAGAGGCTGAGTGAGAGGGGCAGTGCCTGAGAGAGGCTGAGTGAGAGGGACAGTGTCTGAGAGAGGCTGAGTGAGAGGGGCAGTGCCTGAGAGAGACAGAGTGAGAAGGGGCAGTGCCTGTGAGAGACTGAGTGAGAAGGGGCAGTGTCTGAGAGAGGCAAACAGAGAAGGGACAGTGCCTGTGACAGGCTTTGTGAGAAAGGGCAGTGCCTGTGAGAGGCTGAGTGAGAGGGGCAGTGCCTGAGAGAGGCTGAGTGAGAGGGGCAGTGCCTGAGAGAGGCTGAGTAAGAAGAGGCAGTGCCTGCGAGAGACCGAGTGAGAGAAGCAGTGCCTGAGAGAGGCAGAGTGAGAAGGGGCAGTGCCTGTGAGAGGCTGAGTGAGAGAGGCAGTGCCTGTGAGAGGCAGAGTGAGAAGGGGTAGTGCCTGTGAGAGGCAGAGTGAGAAGGGGTAGTGCCTGTGAGAGGCCGAGTGAGAGGGGCAGTGCCTGCGAGTGGCCGTGCTAGAGGGGCAGTGCCTGTGAGAGGCCGAGTGAGAGAGGGGCAGTGCCTGTGAGAGGCCAAGTGAGAGGGGCAGTGCCTGCGAGAGGCTAAATGAGAAGGGGCAGTGTCAGCGAGAGGCCAAGTAAGAGGGGGCTGTACCTGCGAGAGGCTGAGTGAGAGGGGGCAGTGCCTGTGAGAGTCTAAATGATGAAGGGACAGTGCCTGTGAGAGGCTAAATGAGAAGGGGCAGTGCCTGTGAGAGTCAGAGTGAGAAGGGTCAGTGCCTGAGACAGGCCATGTGAGAAGAAGTAGTGCCTGTGAGAGGCTGAGAGAGAAGGGGCAGTGCCTGTGAGAGGCCAAGTGAGAAGGGGTAGTTTCTGAGAGAGGCAGATGGAGAAGGGGCAGTGCCTGTGAGAGGCTGAGTGATAAGGGGCAGTGTCTGTGGGAGGCTGATTGAGAAAGGGCAGTGCCTGCAAGAGGCCGAGCTAGAGGGGCAGTGCCTGCGAGAGGCCGAGTGAGAGGGGCAGTGCCTGTGAGAGGCCGAGTGAGAAGGGGCAGTACCTGTGAGAGGATGAGTGAGAAGGTGGAGTGCCTGCAAGAGTCTAAATGAGAAGGCCAAAAAGTGAAAAATATTGAAGGCGCCTGAGAGCAGTGAGATCCAATTGTGAATCACACAAAGTAAATGAATAATATATAAGGTGTAAACAAATAAGTTATAAATAAATGCTAACTATTACTATATCACATTCTCTATCAGTGGACATGTGACAAACAAATCTAAACAATTATACGTGTGTCAGATGACCTTATTGATAAATATATATACCAGACAAACATATGACAATAGTATATACGTGTATACCGAAATGTATAAAATTGTAACACTGCGTGTGCACACAAGCAATTCCAAGTGTATCAAATATAAAAAGTGAAACAGTAAATGAAAAAAGTGTCTATAGTGAAATCGGTATCTGTGACTGTGACAAAACCTATTAAATATAAGCAAAAAGGTCATATAATCAAGTTCAAATCGAACCCGAAGATCTACAGGGTCCCATAAGATAGTGAGTTCACAGGTGATATGGTATGCGGCTGCTAGACTTCTCCCGGAACTGATAGGCCACCAGACTGATGAGTGATTACTAGAAGAAAATAAGAGAAGGCGCCACAATAGTGTGAAATCCGTGGTATATCGTCCCCATGCAAACATTGAAAATCACTTACTAGATATAAAGCACTTGAGAAGTGCCACAGGTACAGGCTGGACTATTAATAGCTGCCCAGCGAGCTAACTTCACGGTCTGTAGATCAACAAGCAGATTTCAGCGTCTCAGTCTCATGTGAATCCGTCACGACCTTAGTGCCTAAATCAGCAGCTACTCAGATCCAGCAGACTTGCAACAGAGATAGTTGTGCAGAGAATACTTCGTGATGACAATAGGTTTTATAAAACACAATAAAAGTTTATTAAAAACCATATACACAACGCGTTTCCCAGTTCAACAACCGTTTCATCAGGTGTATAGTAATCAAATGCCATCACGACTTATAAAACAAATTCGGCGTCTCCAGCCGATTAGTGCGCTTGCGCACTAGGAGTATGAACCAATAGAATCCCTGTAAAGAGCCGGCTTAATAGTGATAGGTTAATAAAATAAGGGTGTGTTCCCCTCCCTCCAACAGCTGATCTTACTAGCCGCCGCAAAAATAATAACAGCTGATCGCTAGGATAATGGACCAGCCGATATCAGTACATCTCCTCCCATTGTTTGATCCCTCATACTAACGGCTACAAAATTGACAAATGAACGCCACAATATGGGCCTCGCACAAAATACTTGTCCATGCGTGGATCAAGTGGAAAATATTTAAATTATATTCCATTTTAACATTAGTCACTATTCGTTTATAGACGATAAGTTCACTTAGCAGAGTAAAAAAATATATACCAAAATATAAACCAACTCTAACTTCTATACAAGGACTAAAATCAAACCATCAATGCATAGATCATAAAATGCAATAATAAACTATATAGTAATATAAAATGGGATTATCCCACAGTATAAAGTAATATAAATAAAAGAAATATGCAATATATATATATATATATATATATATATATATACCGACTAGGGATAGCGGTATCACTATACAATATAAAGTACACGTTGTGCACTAAGAGCCAGTCTAATTGACCTCTAGATAATATATAGAGTCTGCAGTCAGCGTATAAATCACTATCGTAGGCTATTGTAGCATTAATTAGACAAAAGTAACAAGCTGTAATAACTGTGAGCAACAGAGAGCGCCTCTAGGACCCCCCACCGACGCGTTTCGTCACTGTAGCATGACTTCGTCAGGGCATAGGGGTGGTCCAGCCGGACACTCAGTGTATTATACTGTTTTTTTACCATAGAAACAGTGTCAGTGTGCGGAAGTGTTTAACCGCAACTATTTGGCGATCCTATTATGAATAGTTTTGCAACAAATCTCGCAATCGGGTAGGTATATGTGTCTAATCTTGATGGTAAAAAGCTATTATGTCAATATCTGCAATATCATAATAGAAACGGGTATTGATCTTAAGTGCCCATGAATACAGAGTCATTATTATTGTGTCGTGCCTCACATTGTGTCAAAGAGCATATATTTATACATTTTACACTTGAGTCTGTGACAGGAGCGAGCTGCACTTAGTCTTATGGCGCGGTCGGGCCGGGCTGTGACTATACAGCTGGCCCGATGCGCTGACTAAATATAACAGACCCGCTCAGCAGAGAGCAGAGAGCGGGTCTGTAAAAGCGCCATATTTTTAACATATTAAAATGGAAAAAAAGGCATTTATAACTATAGCACTTAAATAATGTTATATAATTCTGCACTATGTGCAGAATTATATAACATTATTTTTAAGGTTTACTGTCCCTTTAAGCTGTTCAATTGCAAAAAAATGTATTTGATATTTATCATCCTTATGTACAGTATTCATATATTTAGCTATGGGTACATTGCGATCCCACTTTATGTCTCCCATATGTTCAAGTACTCTAGTACGCAATTCTCGGGAGGTCTCGCCTACATAGATTAGGGGGCACTTGCATGTTGCTACATATATGACTCTTTTTGTTCTACAATTCATGAAGTAATTTAACTGATAGCTTTTTCCTGTCTGAGGATGTGTAAAGGTTTTCATAGGTGCCATATTTTTACATGCCTGACACCGGCCACATTTGAAGAAGCCTTTAGTCTCTGGGAGCCATGTCCTTTGTTTATCTTGGGTAAAGTGACTTCTAGTATAGGTTGTACTGACACAATGGAGGTGAATACCCTGACGGATAGCCAATTGTTTTGGGTATATGGGTTATCACCCTTTTATTATGTACGAGAGGATAGCTATATAGTGATAGTACTTCAAAGGGGCCAAAATACTCTCAAACACTATTATGAGATTAATACAATAGAGCATCCGTTATGGATGTTTATGTATCAGTATAGAATATTAATATAATCTTATGTAGGTATATTATTATTTTGTTATTGTTTTTGTAGGTTCTATAAATAATCTTATCTTAATCGGTAAATTATATGTATTGCATATTTCTCTTATATATATATATGTATATTCTGGCTTTTGTAGGTTATTATTGTATATACCCTAGTCGGTATATATATATATATATATATATATATATATATATATTGCATATTTCTTTTATTTATATTACTTTATACTGTGGGATAATCCCATTTTATATTACTATATAGTTTATTATTGCATTTTATGATCTATGCATTGATGGTTTGATTTTAGTCCTTGTATAGAAGTTGGTTTATATTTTGGTATATATTTTTTACTCTGCTAAGTGAACTTATCGTCTATAAACGAATAGTGACTAATGTTAAAATGGAATATAATTTAAATATTTTCCACTTGATCCACGCATGGACAAGTATTTTGTGCGAGGCCCATATTGTGGCGTTCATTTGTCAATTTTGTAGCCGTTAGTATGAGGGATCAGACAATGGGAGGAGATATACTGATATCGGCTGGTCCATTATCCTAGCGATCAGCTGTTATTATTTTGCGGCGGCTAGTAAGATCAGCTGCTGGAGGGAGGGGAACGCACCCTTATTTTATTAACCTATCACTATTAAGCTGGCTCTTTACAGGGATTCTATTGGTTCATACTCCTAGTGCGCAAGCGCACTAATCGGCTGGAGACGCCGAATTTGTTTTATAAGTCGTGATGGCATTTGATTACTATACACCTGATGAAACGGTTGTTGAACCGGGAAACGTGTTGTGTATATGGTTTTTAATAAACTTTTATTGTATTTTATAAAACCTATTGTCATCACGAAGTATTCTCTGCATGATTATCTCTGTTGCAAGTCTGCTGGATCTGAGTAGCTACTGATTTAGGCACTAAGGTCGTGAAGGATGCACATGAGACTAAGACGCTGAAATCTGCTTGGTGATCTACAGACCGTGGAGTTAGCTCGCTGGGCAGCTATTAATAGTCCAGCCTGTACCTGTGGCACTTCTCAAGTGCTTTATATCTAGTAAGTGATTTTCACTGTTTGCCTGGGGACGATATACCACAGATTTCACACTATTGTGGAGCCTTTTCTTATTTTCTTCTAAATGAGAAGGGGCAATGCCTGTGAGAGGCTAAATGAGAAGGGGCAGTGCCTGTGAGAGGCTGAGTGAGAGGGGGCAGTGCCTGTGAGAGTCTAAATGAGAAGGGACAGTGCCTGTGAGAGGCTAAATGAGAAGGGGCAGTGCCTGTGAGCAGCTAAATGTGATGGGGCAGTGCCTGTGAGAGGCTAAATGAGAAGGGGCAGTGCATGTGAGAGTCAGAGTGAGAAAGGTCAGTGCCTGTAAGAGGCTGAGTGAGATGGGCAGTGCCTGAGAGAGGCCATGTGAGAAGGGGTAGTGCCTGTGAGAGGCTAAGAGAGAAGGGGCAGTGCCTGTGAGAGGCCAAGTGAGAAGGGGTAGTCACTGAGAGAGGCAGATGGAGGAGGGGTAGTGCCTGTGAGAGGCTGAGAGAGAAGGGGCAGTGACTGTGAGAGGCCAAGTGAGAATGGGTAGTTTCTGAGAGAGGCAGATGGAGCAGGGGCAGTGCCTGTGAGAGGCTGAGTGATAAGGGGCAGTGCCTGTGGGGGGCTGATTGAGAAAGGGCAGTGCCTGCAAGAGGCCGAGTGAGAGGGGTAGTGCCTGCGAGAGGCCGAGTGAGAGGGGCAGTGCCTGAGAGAGGCCAAGAGAGAAGGGGCAGTGCCTGTGAGAGGCAGATTGAGAAGGGGTAGTGCCCATGAGAGGCCGAGAGAGAAGGGGCAGTGCCTGCAAGTGTCAGGGTGCCCGGAAACAGACTGAGACGAGAAGTGCAAAAATAATCACACCTTTATTAATAACAAAAATAATAAAAAGTCCACAAGTCAAATAACAAGCCAGGAGTCAAAGCCAGAGCTAGTAGTCAGACGAGCCGAGTCAGGAGCCAAAGGGAGTAATCAGATGATCCGGAATCAGGAACAAGGAGAACACCACAGTCAGGAACAAGCCAGGGATCAGGAACCAAAAGAGAGATCAGACTAGCCAGGTAATACACAGGAACTGGAACACACAAACAGGTCTGAGACAATGCAAGGGCAAAGCATACTGAACAGAGGCCCTTTAAATAATAAGTGATGACATCACAATTCTGAGACTGCAACCTGTCTCACACGGATGAAGTTCACCAGTCTGGCCATAAAAGGGTGTACAGGAAATGAGCAGCATCACACACTAGTAAGAGAGGTGAGTAAAATGGCTGCCAGCAGCACGTGGCAAACAAAGCAGGGAAAAAACCCTGATAGTACCCTCCCCTCAATGGCCACTCCCCCGCGGGAGGACAAGAGGATTGTTGAAACGGGCATGGAAGGCACGGAGGAGGGCGGGAGTATGAACATCAGATGAGGGAACCCATGAATGCTCTTCCGGACTGTAGCCCCTCCAGTAAACCCAATACTGTACGCGACGCCTGGACATACGAGAGTCAATAATACTGCTGACCTCATATTCTTCATGGTTGTCAACAGAGATAGGATGGGGATGAGGCAACACAGTGGTAAACCAATTACAAACCAATGGTTTCAAGGGGGAGACATGAAAAACATTGGAGATGAGCATTGCAGGAGGAAGGCCACAGGATTGACCCGTCTGAGTATCCAAAAAGGACCAACATAATGGAGAGCCAGTTTATTGGAAGGCACATGAAGGTTTAAATTGCGGGAGGACATCCAAACCCTCTCACCAACCTGGTAGGAAGGCGAGGGCAGACGCCTACGATCAGCCTGGAATGTTTGGTACTGCATAGAATGATGAAGGCAATCCTGAATCTGCACCCATGTGGAACAGAGTTGCCAGAGATGCTCCTCCAAAGCCGGAATACCTTGAGACATGAATGAATCGGGCAACAAGGATGGTTGAAACCCATTATTTGCCATGAATGGGGATAACTGGGAGGAAACATTAATAGCACTATTACGAGCGAACTCTGCCCAAGGTAACAGTTCAGATCAATTATTGTGGTGATCTGAGACTTAGCAATGGAGGAGCTGATTAGACCATTCCGCAGCCCCTTTGGGTTGAGGGTCATATGCCAAGGAGAAGGAAAGCTGAATCCCCATTTGAGCACAAAAGGAATGCCAAAATCTGGAGACAAACTGGCTACCCCGGTCCGAGACTATCTCCTTGGGTAACCCATGTAAACGGAAGACCTCCCGGGCAAAAATTGAAGCACAATTCTCTGCAATTGAGAGAGGGTAAACCCAGCCCCCGAGGAGGAATGGCTCTGGGTTGCAGGTCTATGGCACAATTGTAAGACCGGTGAGGAGGCAACGTACCGGCACGCACCTTGTCAAAAATGTCTTGGAACTCTCGGTACTCCTCAGGCAATAGAAATACCAAAGAAGTGCCCAGGACTTTGACTGGTTTCCGAAGACAAGTGGAAATACATTTTTCAGACAAAATTTCAGACCTATGCCAGTCGAGACTGGGATTATGCTTTTGGAACCAGTTATACCCCAGAACAACTGCAAAATGCTGAGAGTTAATCACATGGTACTGGAGGGTTTCAAAATGGAGAACCCCAACAGCCATGGATAACGGAGTGGTTTCGTGAGTAACAAGTGCAGGCTGAAGGGACCTGCCATCAGTGGCCTCAATATCACGTGGAATGGATTGAGGCAATACAGGAATGAAGTGCTGTGATACAAAAGCACTTTCAATGAAATAGCTCACAGCACCGGAGTCAGCAAGAGCCTGGGTGACTATGGAGGAGTCCACCCAGGAAAGGACAACCGTGACCAAAGGTTTCACCTTTAGCAGTTCCGAGGACAAGGATAAACCACCCAAGGTCTGCACCCGACAGGACCTTAGGTGCGAGTATTTAACTGGCTGTGTAGGACAAGACTTTATAAGGTGGCCCTGTAACCCGCAATAGAGGCAGAGCCCCTCCCTCTTCTAAAGGTCCTGTCTGCCACGGAGAGACACGTGAATCCCAACTGCATTGGCACAGCAGTACCTGGTGACTCGGGACCAGGAGACATGGGAGGAGAGGGATGCATGGGTGGGAACGACAATGTAGGAGACAATGGAACAGGAGACTTCCGCAAGCGCTCCTTGAAAGAGGGCCTCTCTCTGAGTCTGATGTCGACTAGGATTAAAAAAGACACCAAAGCCTCAAGATCCTCTGCTAAATGTCTGGCAGCAACTTTGTCTTTAATCGCATCAGAAAGCCCATGAAAGAAGGCGGCAACAAGGTCTTCATTGTTTCAACCATCCTCTGCGGTAAGCATACGGAACTCAATGGCATACTGAGCAACAGATCTCGTACCTTGCTGAATGAGAGGCTGAGTGAGAGGGGCAGTGCCTGTGAAATGCTGAGTGAAAGGGGCAGTGCCTGAGAGAGGCCAAGTGAGAAGGGCAGTGCCTGTGAGGGGCAGAGTGAGAAGGGGTAGTGCCTGTGAGAGGCCTAGAGAGAAGGGGCAGTGCCTGCGAGAGGCCAAGTGAGAAGGGGTAGTGCCTTTAAGAATCCAAATGATCCCATGCCAAGCCTGCAGTCTGCAGGCAATGAAAATAGGTAACTTGAATGCACCTTTGATGTGGCCTGTGATGCAGTAACTCTAGATAGTATAACCTGGGAGAGTACTGAGGCAGTAGGAAAGGATCAAGATCGAAATAAATGTTGTGATTTAAAAACCACTCAACCTTTTACCCAATACAGAGCAGGGGTAAAACACTTGAGACATTTATAGAAGAGTTGAGAGAGACCTATGCTCTCTGCAGTCCCGCTCCTCACTCAGCTCCAACAATCCTAATCTGTCCCAATTGGAGCGTGAGGTGCTGTATGATTTGTGGGACTGCAGGGAGATTGTGATTAAGGCATCTGATAAAGGTGGATCAGTGGTAATTATAGATAGGGACATGTACATCAAAGAAGCAAAGCAACAACTAGAGGATCCAGAAAATTATAAGGTGTTAACCTTTTAACCCACTAGCTCATTTAAAAAAGAACTAGCACCGTTATTGAATAATGCCCAAGAGAGAGGGTTTATTGACACAGAGACAACAGAGCTCCTTTATGTAGCTAACCCCATAGTGCCTATATTCATAGAAACATAGAAACATAGATATTGACGGCAGATAAGAGCCATAGGCCCACCAAGTCTGCCCGATATTACCAGTATAGTATAGTATTACCAGTATATCACCAAGTCTATAACAGTATAGACTTAACGAGTTTGTAGGATAGCCTTATGCTTGTCCCATGCATTTTTAAAGTCTCCCACAGTGTTTGTCGCTACTACCTCTTGAGGAAGTTTATTCCATAAATCAATCACTCTTTCTGTAAAGAAGTGCTTCCTCAAATTACTCCTAAATCTACTACCCTTTAGCTTGAGATCATGACCCCTTGTTCTTGAATTTTCCATTTTAGGTATAATACCCACAGCCTCAGTTTTACTAAGCCCTTTAATGTACTTGAAAGTTGCTATCATATCACCTCTTTCTCTTCTCTCCTCTAAGCTATACATATTTAGGTCATTGAGCCTATCCTGGTAAGTGTATTTTTTAGACCATGTACCATTTTGGTAGCCCTCCTTTGCACAGATTCAAGTTTTTTTAATATCCTTCTTAAGATATGGCCTCCAGAACTGCACACAATACTCAAGATGAGGCCTAACTAATGATCTATAAAGTGGCATAAGAACCTTACTATTTCTGCTGCAAATACCTCTACCAATACATCCAAGCATTCTGCTAGCCTTACTCGCTGCATTACTACATTGTTTACTAAGTTTTAAATCATCTGAAATAATAATTCCCAAGTCCTGTTCCTCATCTGTAACAGTCAGTAAAGTGTCATTGAGTCTGTAATTAAGATTTGGATTTTTCTTCCCTAAATGCATTATTTTACACTTTGCTGTGTTAAACTTTAGATCCCAGTCGTTTGTCCAATCCTCCAATTGTTGTATATCACTTCTCATTTCGTCTACCCCCCTGGAACATCCACTCTGTTACAATTTTTTGTATCATCTGCAAACAGACATACTTACCCCTGTAGCCCTTTGCTGATATCACAGATAAATATGTTAAACAAAACAGGCCCCAGAACTAACCCCTGAGGAACACCACTAGTAACAGCCCCCTCTGCTGAATGAACTCCATTTACTAAGACACTTTGTTTTCTGTCCTTAAGCCAGCATTCCACCCAGTTCACAATTTTTGAATCTCGACCAAGGAGATACAGTTTGTGAATTAGTTTATTGTGTGGGACGGTGCCAAATGCTTTGCCTATATCTAGATATGCTACATCAACTCCTCCACCCTTGTCTAATTTCTTTTGTTACATAATAAAAAAAGAAGTCAATTAGATTAGTCTGACATGATCTCCCTGAAGTAAAACCATCCTGACTTTGGTCCTCTAAATTGTTTGTCTTTATAGCTTCCATCATCTTCTGAAGGTGCACAACTCCCTGATTGAAGTCAAAGGTCTACCAATAGTGAGTGGCATAGGGTACCTTATGGAGCACCTTTCACAATGGCTTGATGCCGTATTTCGCCCATTGGTTACTACTTTGTACAGTTATTTAAGAGACACAAAACACATTCTGTTGAAGGACTTCAGATGGGACCCTAATACACACTCTTGGCTTTCAATTTATGTGATTGCATTGTATTCATCTTTACCGCCCCAAACAGGGTATTAAGGCCTTACGTTTCTTTTCAAGGGAATATACTGATTACAATGGTCATTTTCAGGATTTTGTTTAAGAGGTCACTGAGTTTCTACTTATGCATAACTTTTCTAGGTTTGAGGACACCTTCTATCTCCAAAAATGTGGAACAGCAATGGGGGCCAAATTTGCCCCCTCATATGCCAACCTTTTTTTAGGTTGGTGGAAGCTGTTCCACATTTTTGGAGAGGGTAACCCTTTCAAACATCATATTCAGTTCTATAAAAGGTATATAGACTACCTCATTATGGTTTACCTGGGGGGATCTGAGAGATGCTACTAATTTTGTGGAGTGGCTAAATACTAACAATCTCAATCTCAGGTTTACTTTTGACTTTCAACCAGTTTCAATTAACTACCTGGATATAACCCTGACAGGAAACAGAACTGGCATAATCAACAGTGATGTATATAGAAAGCCAATAGCTGGCAATGCCTTGCTACATGCAAAATCATGTCACTCCGAGTTTGTGCCATATGCTGTTGTTAAAGGCCAATACACTCACATAAAAAGAAACTGTAGTGATAATCAGACCTACAGCCAGAGAGCAGTTGACCCACCGTCTGAAACAAAGAGGTTATATCAGCAGGATGACAGATAGGGCATGACATAAGGTAGATCTAATAGAACGTGACCATCTGTTACAGGATAAAGAAAATACTGGGACAAGGACCAAAAAGGGTGATTTTTTTAAAGATGTCACTTTTGTGACTGGTTACAGTTCCCAGTACAGGAGCATTTGCAATATAGTTAAAAAACACTAAATTATTAATCGCAGATGATAAACTAGTAGATTGTGTAGAGCACGGTTTGAGGTGTTCTTAAAAACGAGGTCTTGCTATAGGGAACCTTATCTCTCCATCAGATTTGCCCCCTATACAGCAAACTACCAGTTCATGGATGACACATGCAGGAATTTACAGGTGTGGAAGAAATAAATGCATACCCTGTGATTATGCCACCTGCTCCAAACAGTTTAGATCTGAAATGACACAGGATATGTTTTATATTAGACAATGCCTAAACTGTAATTCCACATATGTTGTGTATGTCATTACATGTACACTTTGTAAACAGCAATATGTTGGGCAAACTACACGAGATAAGGGGTCACGTATAAGGGAGAATTTCTACACCATAACAGTAGGTAAATCCACCACCCCACTTTTCCAACAATTTGCTTGTTTTCATAACAAAAGCCTTGATTCTTTCAGATGGCAAGTTACAGATCAGGCCATTTTACCCAAAAGAGGGGGGGGGGAGGGGACAAGAGCAAAATCTTGAGTAAAAATGAGATGTATTGGATATTTTGACTGAATACCCGAATTCCATTTGGGTACAACTCAGAATATGATTTGATAAACTACTAGCAAAATTAAATTTCTTATATTTAAACCATTAGGAATAGTCAATATCAACTAATTTAATTTTTCAATATTCAGTACATGCATTATTCAATTTCAGTTTGTTATGAGATTTTTTGCTCTAGCCTTGGATTAAGGATACCCCATGATGCTCATGTCCAGGTTTATACAGTGTGTGTGCTCTCTTTGCAGGCTAAATTTGTGTCCTTACAGTACTAACAGTATTAATCTACACAGAGTATCAATACTCTTCCCTTTTCCAAGGTAGCATAGTGGTAACCATATATTCCTGGGAAGTGGTAACTCTGGGTTTGAATCCAGGATAAGTCTTTTTTGATCTGATCTGATTTAGCTTATAGCCTGCCAGGGTACCCTTTAGCAATGGTCTTATAAAGTTATCTGTACATGTTTGAGATATTATTAATAAACCATTTGTCTATTGTACAGATCACATTACATTATCCTTTCCATAATTCAGATTTAGTCTGGAAACACAAGTCTGCATTTAGCTTTGAAACTTATTCTATACCCATATATACAGCACAGTGGCAAATACTGAGGACTATTCAATGGGAGACCTGGGTTCTTATCCAGATTTTTTTGGTTATTTTGTTTTTGGGTTTCTTCTGTTTTTCCTGCTTTTTAGCTAGCAGTGTGCCATAGTATCCCTTGTACTCTGTCCAGCCTGGTATAGTATCCCTTGTACTCTGCCCAGCTGTAGTATTGAACAAATATAAATATATATTTGGAAACTATTCTGAATATTGAAAAATAACAGGTATGAAATATACTATATTTTGGAAATCCCAAATGAACCCTAGTACATCAGTTTGTAATATAGCACAAGCATGTATATATATATATATATATATATATATATATATATATATATATATATATATATATATATATATATATATATATATATATATATATATATTATATGTACATTCATTGTTCTACTATGTATGTGGCTTTATACTAAAAATTGTGTTGTCACTCTCTCAATTTAAGTAATTAACTCATAGATGACTTTCAGCTGAAGTTCCTTTGATTTTAACCAATAGACAGCATGTTAGGGTTTAAATAGTGTGTACGTTTTCGAGTTCAGTTTGCTATGATTACGGCTTGTTTAAGCTTAAACTAAAAAGGAACATAATTTTGGTTAACAAAGCGACAACTGCTTTGATTCAATAAACATCATTAGATAAACTAATATCTCTCAAGGATATCGCCATCACAAAAATATTTTATAAACATTACAAAAAACAAATAGCCTTAGGTACACAGAAGTCCTCTGTCATATTCATACATAACAGTGACAACTTGCTTTGACACAACTGCAAGACAAGAACTCTAATTAACACTCCCACTCAAGCGTTAAATGCACTAGAAGTAATCTTTTTACTCTTGTTGGGTTATGTATTATGAGTTGAAAGCAAACCAAAAAAAAGCTGGTTAGAATATCGTGTGCCCATTCACATATTCCCCGAATGGAGCAAAACAAGTGAAAAAAACACCCCAGACTCGTGCAAACCCTTTCATATATTCTAAATTGCACTAAGCCAACATAAAAAAATGAATATTTCACATTCCAATGTTCATCATATAGCAAAATATGTTCTATTTATTCAGAGATATTTCTACATATATATAATGGTATTTTGAGTCCTTATTACTTTTTTGGGGGAATATTTTTTTTAATATTTTTATTAGATCATGTTATTATGAGTGTAACTGTACTTTGTATTGTATTTTTGAAGTGTTTTGTGACACTTTTTTGGTTGGAAATCATTCATTGCGATTGTGCTTAAGCGATATTATTTACTTTCAACTCGTAATACCAGCGGTAAGCCCAATGAGCGCAACCCCCCCATGATAAATGCCTTATTGCTCGGACACAAACGTTGCATAGCCAGACACCAGCTTCTGGCAGCGTTCCTGAAGAATCTTAGCCCATTCCTCATGAGCAATGGCCTCCAGTTAAGTAATATTCTTGGGTTTGCGTGCTGCCACCGCTTTCTTCAAATCCCACCAGATATTTTCTATGGGGTTCAAGTCAGGTGACTGTGATGAATTTGGTAGAATCTTCCAGGACTTCTTGGTGGAATTTGAGGTATGTTTGGGATTATTGTCCTGTTGGAAGGTCCAATGACGCCCAAGCTTCAGCTTACTCACAGACGACATAATGTTTACTCCCATGATTTCCTGATACTTCAATTAATCCATCTTGTCTTCCACACGCTGCAGGTTTCCAGTGCCAGAGGATGCAAAGCAGCCCCAGAGCATCACTAAGCCACCACTATGCTTAACTGTAGGCAGAGTGTTCTTTTCAGCGTAAGCTTCATGCTTCTTCCTCCAGACATACCGCTGATCCATCGGGCTGAAAAGTTCCAGCTTTGTTTCATCACTCCACAGAACAGAATCTCAAAACTTCTGTGGCTTATTTATATGATTCTGATCATAATGGAGCCAATCTTTCTTGTGCTTTAGGGTCAGTAGTGGTGCACGTCTTGGAGTTCTGTCATGGAAACCTTCTGCGTTTAGTACGCGCCTTACTTTGCAAACTGAAACCTCAGTGCCTGTTGCCACCAAGTCTTGCTGCAGGTCTTTTACACACACTCAAGGGTTTTTCTCAACCTGGCTTCTCAGAAATCTGGGTGCAGCCATTGATAGCTTCCTTTTTCAGCTCCATCCAGCTAGTGTAACCTTTGTTCCTTTAAATTTGAACTTGTAAACAATGCTTCCAATGGTGTCTCTAGGATCATTCAGTGCCTTTGCTATCTTCTTGTATCCTGTTCCTGGTTTGTGAATTCTTTTGAATTAGCCATATTTCTAACGTGCAGTCAAACGTGACACTCAACAAACCCCTAGCCAGTTCAGGTATTTCATGTGTTCTAGCTCAAGCACACCTGGGGTAACTAGTGAAGCCCTTGATTAGTTGCATCAGGTGTGCTTGAGACAACACCTGTTTTGCATATTTGTGCTGTTGCGAAGGATTCTATTCAGGGGGTTGAATACTTTTGAGATTGCAGAATTCATTAAAAACTGCATTTTCAGTTGAATTTAGGCAGATCACTTGAAGCATTCCTATTGCTTTTCTTTGATTTGATCATTGCAAACAGCTGAAAAACTGTACATTTTGACAATAATCCTGATTTGCAAAGGGAGTTTAATCATTTTGATTACAACTGTATATATATGAAGGGGTGATATCCCCGAAACGTCACTATATGTATATTTTTGTGCACAATAAAGCACAATTTTAAAATCTCCAATGAGTTCATGCCTGCTTTGGACTATATATATATATATATATATATATATATATATATATATATATATATATATATATATATATATATATATAAAAAAACATATATATATATATATATATATAAACACATACAGCTATGTATATATATATATAAAAAACACACAGAGAAAACCCTGCATTCACTAGCAAGCTCTCAGCTAAGATTAAAAGCAAAAATTAAAAGGTTAGTTACCACACCTGGCCAAATGGGACAAGTCCAGGTACCACGTCAAGGTCCTTTCCAAAAACCTGGGACCCTAAAACAGCCACACAATGCAAGCTCTCAATCCAAACAAACTGGGAACAAGTGAAGGGTGCTTATGTAATCACCCCAGTCATATACAAAACACAGAAGGGGACTGCACTCCTAGACCTGACCGGGTACACATCCCATGACCCTGCAACATGCTCAGCCCTGGGTGCTCAGTGGCACTCACAAGAAGCAGAGTCACAGGCAGTTAACAGTTTTACGCTCATTGGGTTGCGCTCGCATTATGAGTTGAAAGCAAACAAGAAAATAAGAAGGTTAGACTATTGCGTACCCATTCACATATTCCCCCAATCAAGCAAAAAAAGTGGAAAAAACACCCCACTCTCGGGCAAACCCTTTCATATATTCACAATTGCACTAAGCCAACATGAAAATATGAATATTTCACATTCCAATGTTCATCATATAGCAGAATATGTTCTATTTATTCAGAGATATTTCTACATATATATAATGGTATTTTGAGCCCTTATTACTTTTTTGGGGGAATATTTTTTTTTTAATATTTTTATTAGATCATGTTATAATGAGTGTAACTGTACTTTGTATTGTATTTTTGAAGTGTTTTGTGACACTTTTTTGTTTTGCAAAACAATTAACTTAAGTTCTGAAGTCGCAGTGATCAGTCATTGCGATTGTGCTCAAGCAATAGCCTTTATTAAACTCTTTGCTTTGACACAAACGTTTGCACTCCACACATAATCTGGCCCTTTATATGGGCAAGCACGTCTTTCTAATGTGAAAAATCCCATACACCTTAAGAACACACTAAAATATAAAACTCATTTTGCAAACTTGTTTCCTAAGTATTGTAGTTATAATTGTTGTTTTTCTATGGTTCTTCTTAGTTTTATATATATACAGTATATATATATATATATGCTTAACATATATTGGCTTATTTCAGGTTTTAGTGGTTAAACTTATATACAATAGTCTACTCTCCGTGCATTTCTGCATATATACAAACATCGTATATACATTTGGGATTATATTTTTGGTGAACTGTATCACCTATAATGCATAGGATATTTCTCTGTTATATCCAGTACTATATAACTCATATATTTGCATCTACCAATTGGTGGATTGATAGGGGGTATTTAATTATCTGTTTTATTTACATGCAATTTATACTTTTCTCTTATTGGTTTTCTTTTTGAATATTTCATATATTTATCTGTATATATTCTGATTCGTCTATACATTATGGATCAGCAAGGAATATAGTGCTTTGTGTTTGAAGATCTCACAAAAGCACTCGATCCCTCTGCTGATACTTTACAATCATGGTTAAAAGATGCAGAACATGACTTAGAGAGTCTTTTTGTACAAATGGACAGCCTAAGAAAAAAAAGTCATTAGGTTATAAATGGATTTTAAGACCTTTCTCATTTATCAACAAAGAGAACATATACCAAGAGGTCTTAGGATAAAAAAGTTTCCATCATTCCATGTTACATGTCTTAAATTTATTGAGGAGAGAATACAGCACTCACCACATGTTCACAGATATTAATGACCATACTAGTTAATTACAAAAAGCAACAGAGATTAGTTTTGATAAAACAAATGCAAGATTTGCAAGTTGAATTAAAGCAGGTACAGATAGACCCAGAATTCAGTTTGTATGATACCCAGTTTAAAGAGAATTTGCACAAATTTCAAAAAGAACTTTGGGATTTCCAGACACAGAAAATCAATAGGGATAAAATGGACTATAATTCCGAGAATGTGTTTTCTTGGTCTCATAGAGCTTTAGCTTCAAACAATAATAAGAGCAAAAAAATCAAATATAAGAAATCCAAACAAGATAAAAAGGTGTCTTTCAGCGATACTGAATATGACTATGACACTTCAGATAGTGACTCTGTGGTGGAAGTACAGGATGTATCAGGTCAGTCATCAGTAGTACACTCACCTAGTATCCCAACACAAGGACAGTCAAAAAATGGATCAGGCCCACCTCACTCCATTTTAAAACTGAAAACAGGAAAAGAACACGTAGAGGGGGCCAAAATAGATACCGACACAGGCATAGAAAAAACAAAGAGATACCCACAGAGAATAAGGAGGAAGCAAATACACAGATATCTACAAAAGATGTGATTAATCTGTCAAGTTACACCTTGAGTCAGGATGAGGAGAGGGTTCTATCACGAGGACGAGTTTTTCTCCATCTTGTCACTTCAATCTGTTTCAGACCATATTAGATCTCAACAAATTTGTGAGATTGCTTACTCTTAAAAACCATTTTTTGAAAGATGGATCTGATTCAGAGCTGTTTCCAGATGAGGAGAATAATATCTCTCCCATGGTTCTAGAGGACAAAAGAGAGTATGATTTGACTTTTGGGGACAGATGTCGCATACAGGATATGGAGGATTTTCAACTAGCAGATAGTGATAGCACCAGACATGGTCCATCTGCTTAGGATATAGATGTGTCCAGTCTAAAAAGTAGGAGCACTTTTTATCCAGTTCAGACTAGATGTAATTTGTTAGATATCTTTCAACAAACTATAGAAAATCAACTAATTAAACTAGACTCAGATTTAAGGACTGCACCCACACCATCTGAAAGTGAGAACAGTGCTAGGACAAACATGGCACATAAAAACAAAAATAAAAACAATTTTACTGAGTCTGACAATAGGGCTCTACGAAAATTATCTTCTAACAAGGATCTTGTTTTTCGAGAATCTGATAAAGGGGGCAATCTAGTGATTTTAAATAGGCAAGACTATGTTCTGGAGGCATCCCGCCAATTATCAGACACAAATAGCTATTGTGTCCTTACCACTAATCCCACAAATGTTTATAGGGATTTACTTGTGGAGATAGTGAAATATGGCAGGGACAATGGAATTATAACAGCTAACATGTCTGAATATTTGGTGCCTGAATGGCCTGTAACTGCAGTGTTTCACTATTTCCCCAAGATACACAAGAATCCTCTAAATCCTCTGGGTCGTCCGATTGTGGCGGGCATAGGTTCACTTAATGAGCCTTTATCCGAACTGGTTGACATGTTTTTGCAGCCTCTTGTGCTGGCTCTTCCTAGTTACATACAGGATACTACATCTTTTATTAAACAAACACAGGGTATACCTTGGAAGTCAGATTATACCCTGATTTCGATGGATGTCTCCTCTCTATACACGTCCATCCCCCATGATAGGGGTTTACATGTGCTGGAGTTCTTTTTGAGACACAGGTCCAACTATGATGAAGCCACTATAGTTTTTTTACTTATGACTACAGAATATTTACTAACACATAACTATTTTCTTTTTGAGGGTCGTTTCTATCTCCAAAGATGTGGAAAGGCTATGAGCGCTAAATTTGCGCAGTCGTATGCCAACATTTTTTTATGTTGGTGGGAGCTCTTCCACATATTTGGAGATAGAAACCCTTTTCGTACTAATATTATCTATTATGGGCGGTACATAGACGACTTGGTTTTTGTATGGGAGGGGGACAATGATTCCATCAACAGATTTCATCGCTATGTATCAAATAATAATTTGAATCTCAGCTTTACTATCGAGTCTAGTACTGAATCTCTAAATTTTCTAGATGTAACTATGAAACCAGTTGATGGGAACATCGAGGTAGAAATATCGCAAACCCACTTCAGGTAATAGTATTCTGAAATATGATTCTTGCCATCCACCACATCTTTTGAGTTCTATTCCTAAGAGCCAACTCATTAGGGTCAAACGAAATTGTTCAGATCCTACCATATATGAGCAAAGGGCAATTGATACAATGGAGAGGCTAAGATTACGTGGCTATCCACAAGTGGTTTTGACACAAGCCAAAGAGGCTGTAGACAAAATTCCTAGAACTGAACTTCTCACATACAATAAGGATACAAATATTACAAAGAATACAAACTTCTTCCCCTATCTTTACCACACCATATAGTATTGAATATGGCAAAATTTGCAATTTAATTAGACAAAGTCTTCCTATACTTCAAAATGATGAAAAGTTGAGTAAGATTGTGAAGGGGGGCTGTAAAAATTTTTCCCGAAAAGCAAAAACACTCAGGAATATATTGTCACCTTCTATGTTGCCTAAAGTAACAATGGGTACATGGTTGCAGAAATGGAACGGCTGTTTTAAATGTAATGCTTCCAAATGTAAAACTTGCTATTTCATAAACTGCAATAGTGCCCATGCGGTATATCTTCTGACATGCCAAGGATGTAATATACAGTATATAGGTCGTACCAAGAGGTCCTTAAAGGACCGGTTTATGGAGCACCTCAGATCCATTGAGGATCCCAAGTAAAAAATTCCTATAGCCAGACATTTCAGGTATAATCATAATTCAGATAGTACATTACCTAAGGTTCAAGGCATTGATTTTATACCTAGGCATTCTAGAGGGGGAAATCGAGAAAACAAATTGGATGAAAGAGAGGTCTTTTGGATTCTCCACCTTAGAACTAGGGTGCCTTCAGGTCTGAATTCTAGAATGGATGTTAATATGTTTATTAAACATCAATTACCTTTACAAACCTATAATTCTTATGTGCATACAATAACTAAAAGTTTTATTAGTGCAATCTATTTGAAATATGACTAATATAATATAGGATGTATACTTTATATATATATTGTCTGTTTATGCAGTTTTATATCATATCATTATATCATATCATTATATTTATATTTATGTCCACAATTAGATGTGCTTTATATCTTTTCTAGTATTTAGATTTAGAGTTATTCTGCAGTGTTGGGGCTGTGTCATATTGAGAGGAGGCATTATAGGGGTTAATTTTGACACTTTAATTGATGCTTTTTTATTGGATGATATATTCTTTATAATGAGCCTTCTCACCACCTGTCCTCCATCAGTGAACAAGTGCCCCAGAGGCATGAAACGCGTATGATGTCACAGGAGGGCGATGTTCCCCCTGTTTCCTTCTGTTAATATGTTTTTATTGGGCTGTCAAATCTATGTATGATTTTAAGCTGCACAAAATAAAGAACTTTTATTTTACCTAGTCCTTTGGAGTGCAGAGGAGTTCTTTGTTTACTTATATATATATATATATACGAAAGTTAATAGGGATTTGCACTCCCACCTCTTAAGATACGAGCCAGGGTGTCAGGAACAGCAATATCCAATTCCAAGTAATAGATCCGCACTCTTTGGACTTTATAAAAACTATACGGCTAGATTACGAGTTGTGCGTTAGGTAAAAAAGCAGCATTAAGAGGTCCTAACGCTGCTTTTTTTACGCCCGCTGCTATTACGAGTCTTGCAGGTTTAGGGGCACCGCACACTTTTTTGGCCTTACCGCAAAACGACTTACATAAACTTTGTAAAGTCTTTTTTCTATGGGACTTCCATAGCACCAGTATTACGAGTCTAACGCATTTAAAAGTCAGTAGTTTTATAGTAAAACGCTGTAACATAAAACTCATAACTAAATTGCTAAAAAGTATACTAACACCCATAAACTACCTATTAACCCCTAAACCGAGGCCCTCCAGCATCGCAAACACTATAATAACATTTATAACCCCTAATCTGTGGCTCTGGACATCGCCACAACCATAATAAATATATTAACCCCTAAACCACCGCACTCCCGCCTCGTAAACACTAGTTAAAATTATTAACCCCTAATCTGCCACTCCTAACATCGCCGCCACCTACCTACATTTATTAACCCCTAATCTGCCGCCCCCAACGTCGCCGCCACTATAATACATGTATTAACCCCTAAACCTAAGTTTAACCCTAGCCCTAACACCCCCTAACTTAAATATAATTACAATAAATCTAAATAAAAATTAATATCATTACCTATATAATTCCTATTTAAAACTAAATACTTACCTAATATTTTAGATTAGGGTTTGGGCCGCAAAAGAGCTAACTGCCCTTTTAAGGGCAATGCCCATCCAAATGCCCTTTTCAATGGGGAGCTTAGGTTTTTTTAGATAGTATCTTATTTGGGGGGTTGTTTGTGTGGGTGGTGGGTTTTACTGTTGTGGGGGTTGTTTGTATTTTTTTTTTACAGGTAAAAGAGCTGATTACTTTGGGGCAATGCCCCACAAAAGGCCCTTTAAAGGGCTATTAGATTAGGTGTAATTAGTTTAAATATCTTGTAATTTGTTTATTATTTTTTGTAATTTAGTGTTTTTTTGTAATTTAGCTAATTTTATTTATTTTCTTTAATTGTTTTTAATTTAGTTAATTTATTTAATTGTAGGGTTAGGTTAGGTTTTATTGTAACTTAGGTTAGGTTTTATTTTACAGGTACTTTTGTATTTATTTTAGCTAGGTAGTTATTAAATAGTTAATAACTATTTAATAACTATTCTACCTAGTTAAAATAAATACAAGCTTGCCTGTAAAATAAAAATAAACCCTAAGCTAGCTACAATGTAACTATTAGTTATATTGTAGCTAGCTTGGGTTTTTTTTACAGGTAAGTATTTAGTTTTAAATAGGAATTATTTAGTTAATGATAGGAATTTTTAGTTAGATTTATTGTAATTATATTTAAGTGCGGGGGTGTTGGTTAGGGTTAGACTTAGGTTTAGGGGTTAATACATTTAGTATAGTGGCTGTGATGTTGGGGCGGCAGATTAGGGGTTAATAAATGTAGGTAGGTTGCGGCGATGTTAGGGTTAATAATATTTAACTAATGTTTGCAAGGCGAGAGTGCGGTAGTTTAGGGGTTAATATGTTTATTATAGTGGCGGCGACATTGGGGGCAGCAGATTTGGGGTTAATAAGTGTAGGTAGGTTGCGGCGTCATTGGGGGCGGCAGATTAGGGGTTAATAAATATAATGTAGGTGTCGGCGATGTTGAGGCCAGCAGATTAGGGGTTCATAAGTATAATGTAGGTGTCGGTGGTGTCCGGAGCGGCAGATTAGGGGTTAAAAAATATAATGCAGGTGTCGACGATGTCGGGGGCGGCAGATTAGGGGTTAATAAGTGTAAGATTAGGGGTGTTTAGACTCGGGGTTCATGTTAGGGTGTTAGGTGTAGACATAAATTGTATTTCCCCATAGGAATCAAAGGGGGCTGCGTTACTGAGTTTTATACTGCTTTTTTGCAGGTGTTAGACTTTTTCTCAGCCGGCTCTCCCCGTTGATTCCTATGGGGAAATTATGCACAAGCACGTACGACCAGCTCACCGCTGACTTAAGCAGCGCTGGTATTGGAGTGTGTAATGGAGCAAAATTTTGCTCAACGCTCACTTCTTGCCTGTTAACGCCGGGTTTGTAAAAACCCGTAATACCAGCGCTGCAGGTAAGTGAGCGGTGAGAGAAAACTGCTTGTTAGCACTGCATAGTCTCTAACGCAAAACTCGTAATCTGGCCGTATGTTTTTTGAAAGTCCAGCAAGTGCAAATCTATTACTTGGAATTATATATACTACTCTGTGAGAAGCATTACTGGGCTAAAAGAAGTTGCACCCAGGTGGTAAATCACCATAGAACAGGCTAACAATGGTATTGAGCTGGTTGTTCGTTCCTGTGAGTGCACTTTTCTCTTTGTGTATTTAGTCTCCCTAAGGGAAAAAGGGGCAACCAGACGTGGACTCCTTGCTCAGTGTGCTTAGAGGAATACTGCTACACCTCACTGACGAGGCCCAATGAAGGCTGAAACGATCGTCTGCAGTTGCTGTGTTCCTTGTTCAGAGAGGAATTGCCTGGTATTTCGGCGCTGGACTGACCCTAATATGCGGGATCAGACTGATATACTACAGGAAAGTTCTACTCTGTGAAAAGCATTACTGTGTTAAAAGAAGTTGCACCCAGGTGGTAAATCGCTATAGAACAGGCTAAGAATGGTATTGAGCTGGTTGTTCGTTCCTGTGAGTTTGCTTCTCTCTGTCTGTATTTAGTCTCCCTATGGGGAAAAATGGGCTACCAGACGTGGACTCCTTGCTCAGTGTGCTTAGAGGAATATGGCTACACCTCACTGACGAGGCCCAATGAAGGCCGAAACAATCATCTGGGGTTGCTGTGTTCCTTGTTCAAAGAAGAATTGCCTGGTATTTAGGCGCTGGACTGGCCGTAATAGGCGGGATCAGACTGATATACTACAGGAAAGTTATATTCTGTGAAAAGCATTAATGGGCTAAAAGAAGCTGCACCCAGGTGGTAAATTGCCATAGAACAGGCTAACAATGCTTTTGAGCTGGTTGTTTGTTCCTGTGAGTGCTCTTTTCTCTTTGTGCATTTAGTCTCCCTATGGGAAAAAGGGCAACCAGACGTGGACTCCTTGCTCAGTGTGCTTAGAGGAATATGGCTACACCTCACTGATGAGGCCCAATGAAGGCTGAACCGATCATCTGCGGTTGCTGTGTTCCTTGTTTAGAGAGGAATTGCCTGATATTTTGGCACTGGACTGACCTTAATAGTCGGGATCAGACTGATATACTACAGGAAAGTTCTACTCTGTGAAAAGCATTACTGTGCTTAAAAGAAGTTTCACCCAGATGGTAATCCCCTATAGAACAGGCTAACAATGGTATTGAGCTGGTTGTTCGTTCCTTTGAGTGCATTTCTTTCTGTGTGTATATTTAGTCTCCCAATGGGAAAAAGGGGCAACCAGACGTGGACTCCTTGCTCAGTGTGCTTAGAGGAACATGGCTACACATCACTGACGAGGCCCAATGAAGGCTGAAATGATTATCTGGGGTTGCTGTGTTCCTTGTTCAGCGCTGGACTGACCATAATAGGCGGGATCAGACTGATATACTACAGGTAAGTTCTACTCTGTGAAAAGCATTACTGGGCTAAAAAGCTGCACCCAGGTGGTAAATCGCCATAGAACAGTCTAACAATGGTATTGAGCTGGTTGTTCGTTCCTGTGAGTGTACTTCTCTCTGTGTGTATTTAGTCTCCCTTGGGGAAAAAGGGGCAACCAGACATGGACACACATAACTGTACATGTTCCTCTTGCAATCGTCTACAAAACATACCAGAAAATAAAAGATTAAAAACATTTTAGAGAAAGAACATGAGACTTATAGGTCCCCATTTATGAAATTCCAGAATGACAAGGTTTGCTCTCAGGAACCCTGTTCACCCAGCACCGCTCCCTGCTGTAACCCAACCAATCGCACAAGAGCTGCACTTGCCAATAATCCCAAATTAATAAGACTGGAATGATTTAACTCTGCCAGCC
This sequence comes from Bombina bombina, assembly GCF_027579735.1. Lineage (NCBI taxonomy): Eukaryota > Metazoa > Chordata > Amphibia > Anura > Bombinatoridae > Bombina > Bombina bombina. The sequence goes on along the minus strand of NC_069504.1, from coordinate 1,107,204,935 downwards.
TTGAGGTGGGGGAGAAGTTAATTAGCAGCATTCTTAATATGGCCACTACTTAAAGGGGCATGAAACCAGTTGTTTTTTTCTTTCTTGATTCAGACACAACACTTGATTTTAAACAACTTTCTATTGTACTTATATTATCTCATTTGCTTTATTCTCTTGGCATCCTTAGTTGAAAAGCATAGCTAGGTAGTCGCAGGAGCAGCAATGCTTTACTGGTAGCTAGCTGCTGATTGTTGGCTGCACATAAATGCCTCTTTTCCCAGATGTGTTCAGCATTGTTCATTGCTGATCCTTCAACGCAAGAATACCAAAGAATGAAGCAAATTTGATAATATAAGTAAACCGTAAAGTTGTTTAAAATCATATGCTCTATCTGAATAATGAAAGAAATGTTTCGGGTTTCATAGAAACATAGAAACATAGATATTGATGGCAGATAAGAGCCATAGGCCCAGCAAGTCTACCCGACCTTACCTAACAGTATAAACTTATCTAGTTCGTAGGATAGCCTTATGCTTGTCCCATGCATTTTTAAAGTCCCCCACAGTGTTTGTTGCTACTACCTCTTGAGGAAGTTTATTCCATAAATCAATCACTCTTTCTGTAAAGAAGTGCTTCCTCAAATTACTCCTAAATCTACTACCCTTTAGCTTGAGCTCATGACCCCTTGTTCTTGAATTTTCCATTTTATGTAAAATACCCACAGCCTCAGTTTTACTAAACCCTTTAATGTACTTGAAAGTTGCTATCATATCACCTCTTTCCCTTCTCTCCTCTAAGCTATACCTATTTAGGTCATTGAGCCTATCCTGGTAAGTTTTATTTTTAAGACCATGTACCATTTTGGTAGCCCTCCTTTGCACAGATTCAAGTGTGTTAATATCTTTCTGAAAATATGGCCTCCAGAACTGCACACAATACTCAAGATGAGGCCTAACTAATGATCTATAAAGTGGCATAAGAACCTTACTATTTCTGCTGCAAATACCTCTACCAATACATCCAAGCATTCTGCTAGCCTTACTCGCTGCATTACTACATTGTTTACTAAGTTTTAAATCATCTGAAATAATAATTCCCAAGTCCTGTTCCTCGTCTGTAACAGTCAGTAAAGTGTCATTGAGTCTGTAATTAACATTTGGATTTTTCTTCCCTAAATGCATTATTTTACACTTTGCTGTGTTAAACTTTAGATCCCAGTCGTTTGTCCAATCCTCCAATTGTTGTATATCACTTCTCATTTTGTCTACCCCCCCTGGGACATCCACTCTGTTGCAAATTTTTGTATCATCTGCAAAGAGACATACTTTCCCCTGTAGCCCTTTGCTGATATCGCAGATAAATATGTTAAACAAAACAGGCCCCAGAACTGACCCCTGAGGAACACCACTAGTAACAGCCCCCTCTGCTGAATGAACTCCATTTACTAAGACACTTTGTTTGCTGTCCTTAAGCCAGCATTCCACCCAGTTCACAATTTTTGAATCTTGACCAAGGAGATATAGTTTGTGAATAAGTTTATTGTGTGGGACGGTGTCAAATGCTTTGCTGAAATCTAGATATGCTAATGCTACATCAACTGCTCCTCCCTTGTCTAATACTTTTGTTACATAATCAAAGAAGTCAATTAGATTAGTCTGACATGATCTCCCTGAAGTAAAAACATGCTGATTTTGGTCCTCTAAATTGTTTGTCTTTATGTAAGTCATAATTCGTTCTTTTAAGAGGTTTTCCATTAATTTCCCTACTACTGAAGTTAAACTAACTGGCCTATAGTTGCCAGATTCTTCTCTACTGCCCTTTTTATGAAGAGGTATTACATTTGCTATTCTCCAATCATCTGGGACAGCTCCTGTTAATAGTGACTGATTAAACAGATCAGTTAATGGGACAGTTAGCACTGATCGAAGTCCTTTTAAAACCCTTGGATGAATATTATCAGGACCCACTGCCTTTGTAACATTTATTTTTGATAATGCTAACATAACCTCATCCTCTGTAAAAAGATTACTGTTAAGCTTGTTTCTATTTTTCGTAGCATCCCTTAATGTAGACATTGTATCTTCACAATCTTTAGTGAAAACAGAACAGAAGTAATCATTGAGACAGTCTGCAATCTGCTTATCTCCTTCTATTATTCTACCATCAACTGATTTCAATTTTACTATTCCTACCTTATTTTTTCTTCTTTCACTGATATATCTAAAGAATGTTTTGTCCCCATGTTTTACTGACTGTGCTATCTTCTCTTCTGCATGAGCTTTAACCTTCCTATTTAACTGCTTAGTCTTTTTTTGTTGGTGTCTCCATATTTTCATATCATCATCTGCTTGTGTGTGTCTGTAATTTTTATAAGCTATCTTTTTTGTCTTTACAGCATGTGCTACTTCTTTGGAAAACCAAATTGGTTTCCGCTTTCTTTTACTTTTACAGACATGTCTAATACAGTGTGTGGATGCATCTAAAATGGCACCTTTCACAAATTCCCACTGTTCTTGAACCCCTGTAATAAGAGTTTTCCCCTTTAAATCGTTTTTTAGGTATTCTCCCATTAATGAAAAATCTGCCGTCCTAAAGTCTAAAACTTTTGTTTTAGTCTGGGTGGACAGTTCCTGAACATGAATACTAAACCAAACAGATTGATGATCACTGGATCCTAAGTCCTCACCTACAGACACATCTGAAACTGTATCACTGTTTCATATATGGTTCATGTCCCTTTAAATACAATTTCAGATTGCTTGTGAAAGCCTGAATCTATTGGACCCCAAGCATTGCTAGCAGCTTCATAAATAAGGCCCATAGGGTGAAAAAAGATCTCGACCTAAGAACATTAGCACGTCTCAATAGAATAAACTAAAAAAAGAATGACCAGCACCTAGAGATAATGTGTTGTACACTTTGTCAAATTGAGATGATTATATCACTTAAATATTGTAAATTCAAAAACCATATATGAAATAAATGTACATCTAAAGAAATAAAAAAATAAATGGATATGCAGGAAACATGTATACCTAGGCACTCAAAGGCAAAGTCACATACCGAGTGATGAAACGCGTTGTCGGGTGCAGCCATTTTGTGCAATTACTACTGACTGATTATGTTTGGCTCCAGGACAGTTGATGACTGAATTATACAAGTAGCTCTAGCTGCAAAAATAGTGTTCTAGATGATTTATTACATCTTAGATTTAAGGATACTTAGCCAGAAATCAACTGACTGGGTTAATCCCATGATGAGCGCAGGTAGGGGGTCCCCATTTGAGCATCTAGATGTGCATATTACCTGCCTTATTTTCCTGTACATTTTTTCTATTTCAGCATAATGGAATAAAAATCCATGGTATTCTGTAATTTGGAATTGTTTACAAAAGGCAGATGAAGCAAACCTCAATACATATACACACAGGCTCACCTTAACAATGAGGTATCTCGGCAATCTAACAAGCCTCTATGAATATAGTCTATTGTACCAAAAAAGGGGCTTTATACTATCTTCAAATACTTATTTTATAGAAACACTGTTTTTTTTGCCAGGAAATGTAACCTCAGATATTCACTGCTGCAGTTTGTAGATTATAAAGATAAATCACGAAATATGTTTCCTTAATGGAGATATATTTAGAAAGGGCATCGTAAAATGTCCTTGTGGTTTACCGCAGCACTCATTTACTTGTGTGTCAAAATATTATCATAATTTTATTCATTAAAAAACATATATTTGAGTAATTCGTGTCTTTAAGACTGGTCTTAATCTTAAGCGTGTGTACTTCATTGAGTTTGAATGTCAGAAAATAAAAACATTAATAGATCTTAAAGAACGTAAGTCAAAATATCATTATCGTGAATGAATAAAGTCCCCTTGGTTTTCCTAGCAGTAATATCACAGAGCAGAAGCATTTGCAATATCTCCTCGGGCACAGTCTGTACAGAGAGCTGACTCAGGAACTTCTTCACATTTCTCGTATCAATCAAACTAAAGCTGATCACAAAGCACCAAGGTCACTTTACAGAATTCTGGCAATGTATTTGCAGATATATTGTTCTGCTCTTTTGCCTTTTTTCACTTAAAGTCACAAGCTCAACTTGTTATGTTTAAACTATATTTAAGAGAACATTGTCCCTATGAGTAAATGTATCCAAATAAACTTAAATATTACTTTTTTTGCATGACCTATGAGATAGAGTTTTGGATATGATTGTCATATTTATATATGTATTATACAACATATAATTGGCATTCAAATGGTTTAGCGGTGGTGGGGATGGAAACGGATTGCACTTGGTTCAGTATGAAAATCACGATTGAGCAATCTCTAAAATCTGGTTATGAATAATGTATGTTTTTGTTTGTATTTATGAGTGAGTCTATGTGTGTTTGTGTGCATATATGAGTTAGTGAGTGTTTTATGTTTTTATGTGCATTTATGATTGTGTGTGTGTTTGTGTGCATATATGAGTGTGTGTGTGCGTGTGTTTGTGCTTATGTATGAGAGTATGTGAGCATTTGCATGTTGGTGTGTGATTTTATGACTTAGTGTGTGTTTGTGTATATTCATGAGTGAGTGAGTGTTTGTATGTTTATTTATGAAAGAGTGTGTGTGTATTTTTGTGTATGAGTATGTGACCGTTTGAATGTTTGTGTGTATATGAGTGAGTGTATGTTTGTGTGTTTATAAATGTGTGTGTGTTTGTATGAGTGTTTGTATGTTTGTGTGTATATTTATGAGTGAGTGTGTGTTTGTGTGTATGTAAGAGTGTGTGAGTGCTTGTGTGTATATTTATGTGTGAGTATGTGTGTGTGTGTTACTGTGCATGTACGAGTGTGTGAGTTTTGTATGTGTATTTATGAGTGAGTGTGTGTGTTTGTGTGTATGTATGAGTGTGTGAGTGTTTGTGTGTTTAGTTTTAAATGCATGTATATGTGTGTATGTGTGTGCATGTATAAGTTTTTGTGTGTGTATTTATGAGTGAGTGTGTGTGTTTGAGTGAGTAACTTTTTGCTGTATTTTGCTTAATGTGAGGCAGGCACATTATACCTCTGTATATGTTTTCAATTGTGTGCTGCTCAAAAAGGGAAAATTGTGTGCAGAGCATATACAAAACGTGGGAGTTGCTCATTGCCAAATGTAGGGGAAAAGATTAAATGACAGGTACATAGAGTCTAATTGTGATTAGCAATGGCTACAAAAGTTGAATTTAATTATTTTCCTAATAATCACCTCATTTGTATGGAATCTTGAGGTATAAAAAACAAAAAGTTATATACCCATCTGACAAGGGGTTTGTTTTGTACTAGATTATAATAATGAGGGTTGCAAAACAATTTTCAATTAAAAACAGGTCCCAAGGGAAAAAAAAAAATTAAGAAGCTCTTTATAGATAAGCCAGAAACAGAACCTATACAGAAATGTAATAAACATATGCATGTCAGGTTATGTAGGAGTTGTAGTAGGAGGTTGACACCTCAGATGCCCAGACTGCTTCACGGCACACAGCACATATGCAGAGATAAACTGTGTCTGTTCTACACCTTTGCCCGAGGGTTTTGCGTGTTAAGGTCAGTTTGTTTGGGGACCTTTAGCTGTCACAAAATACTAATCTACTGTTTGTGTAAACTGCTGATTACTTAATGGAATTTCTTAACGATTTCTTATGTATCTAATTGTGAGTTTCTTTCAATTGGTTAATTTGTATTACTATATAATTATCTTTTGCTTTATAATTTTTTTATATTCACCATGAATGATTGATTAGAGCCAATTTATCCCATCTCTCACACAATCCAAAATAACACACTGGTTTATATTTACACCCTGTAAAACTGTCATATAAATTAAATGACATGACAAAAAAACTACAATATTGACACTTCTCAAAAAGCAAATGCAAAATTTTAATTAACCCATTGTTTTGTCAAATTAGGATGTTATGGGGGTGGTGATCCGCACTGCTGAGCGTGGTGATGGTAAAGAGTTTAAAAGGACATGAAACATGTTTTGTGTCATGATTCAATTAGAATATACAATTTTTAACAACTCTCCAATTTACTACTATTACCTAATTTGTTTTGTTCTATTGATATCCTTTGTTGAAAAGCATGTATAGTTATGCTCAGGAGCAGCAATGCACTACTGGTAGCTATTTGCTGATTGGTGATTGCAGATATATATCTCTTTTTAATGGCTCATCTGATGTCAGATACTTCCCAGTAGTGCATTGCTGCATCTTCAACAAAGGATACCAAGAGAATGAAGCCAATTAAATAATATAAGTAAATTGGAAAGTTGTTTAAAATGTTATGCTCTATCTGAACCATGGTCTTATACCCTTAATATAGTGAAACCTGGCTTTTTGCAGCAAACTGTTTCTTATTACTTCTGCTTGTTTCTTGCTTGTTTTTAATAATTTAATAAAAGCTCAATTTGGAATTGGTTAGTATTGCATTCGTATTGCACAAAAGCATTGCCCTCACAAAAGGTTCCAATGGAAGGCTCGTTCTCATGCTGCGAGACACGGCACGAGAACCTAGCGCATCGAAGGGGGGAAGTTGTGCAGTGATGGCAGCGGATTTTAAACATATATGTATATAAGCATATCAGTACACACAATTCCCTCTTAAATTTGGGGGCAATTGGGGCACATTTAGAAAATTAACCAGAGATCTTCTGACAGCTAATTGCTGCCGCAAGCTCATGAAAGTTTAATTTTTACTAGACTGTCCCTTAAAGTTATTGAATTAATAACACAGAGAAACAAAAAAATACCAGTGATATTATAAGAGGTCAGTGCTGCTGGGAAATCTTCTCAAAGATTCAATATCAATGTCCTACTGAATCCATGCAATGTTGGAGATAATGATGTGCAAATTGTCAGGTTTTGGAATAGCTTTAATTATGAAAGTCCCATATAAAAATTAATCCAAATGTCTTCTTACAGCTTGTGGGATAGAATTGAGTATAACTCACACTAAGTTCAAGGGACATTTAAATCATTATATTATCTAAAAAGTGTTTTCAAATCTAATACAATAATTTGTCCTGATACTCTTTTAAACAAGTTTTTTGCTTTTTATTTGAATACAGTAGCTCTATCCTGCAGCAGGTCGTGGGAATTAACTTTATCAGCAGGTGAGCAACTTAGTCTTGGGACCGAATGATGAACCTCACAAGTTCAGAAGTGGCTTTTCATGCCGACCCTCATAATGGCTGCCCTGTTGGAATTATTATATAAAAAAAGAGGCAGTCCCTGCAAGTGGCAGGGGGCACACTTTAAAAATAAAATCCTGCAGCTAATATATAAATCACATCAACAATCATGCTTTTTATTTTGTACTTATAAGTAGGAATTTCTAACTGATTTTTGCACATACAGAGTACTTATTATTAAAAAACAATGGGAAGGATATTACAAAAGCAAACTTCCCATAGGGGCGCTTCCTCACTAGGTGAACAAACAAAGCAAATAACACCATAAACAAAATACATAAACCACATCAACCAATATAAGATATTAGCACAGAAAATCCTTGGGATCCAATGTGAAGTAAGCACTCCCTGGTATGCGATGATCTGGAGAAGAGAAAACACAGAGGCACCAACATGGCCTAGTACCTTCAAACAAGGGGATAAGTAGTGTGATGGTTATGGGTTCTCACAAGGGGAAAGCACCCTAGTGGGGCAGACTGGAACTTATGCAGTGGTCCAGCTCACAGTATACAGACAGGCTAGGTACCCGAACAGGAGGTTGGCACAGGTGTGTCGCTAGTACCTAAAAACTAGAAAGCAGAGCTACCATAGCCTAGTAGAGTATGAACAGGCAGAGTAATAATGAATGGTAACACTTACAACACGTAGCGCACCTCCAGGTGCAGTATAGATGAACTGAGACTTCTCAGCCGCCCCGTAGACTGCGCTCTCTGCAAATTGTATCCGCTCCCAGCTAAATAAAGCCGCGGCAGCTTGTTCCTAATAAGCTCTGTTGGCTTACATTATTATTTATACTGTGCATATTTATGATGATATGGAGAGCATATTTCTCTCAGCATTCAGCGAGGTCTGTCGGACCTGATCCACACTGTCGGATCAGGTCCGACAGATCTTTGTTAAATAGGGGCCCATGTATGTTTGTGTGGCTGGTTCAATTATTAATTTTGTATGATATTTCAAATATGAATTTTACTGTGCTATTTTGTAATGTACGTATCTCCTCCACATATGAAAAGGCAGTAAACGCCCCTCAGCGAGACACCCTGTTTTCAGAGTAAAAAGTGCCTATTGATCATTCCACCAGAGAAATAGAAGTACTGGCGAGAATTATTTAATAATCTCGCCACCCCAGAGAGCTTTACGTCATCAGGCCCTCAAACTGCGTTTTAATAAAAATAATAGACAAATTAAACATTTTCAAAAAGCACAGTTCAAACAACATGTCAAAAACATGAAAGTTACTAGTTCTCATAATGTAAACTATAGGAAAAAAAAGACTACATTTATTACTTTAGTACAGCAGTATCTTAGTGGTCCAGGACTTATAGACTAATAGAAATGATTGGTAAATAAAATGATATTTACATAGGCACTAAAACGTAATAAATATGTAAATAAATAGATAAATAAATAAATAAACCGCATGCAGAACTATGGACTGGTCACTCCAGAATTGCCAACACCAATGCCAACACCAAGTTGTAAGCGTCACTTCTATTGAAGTATATTGCTATTTCTGAGTTCAAATTTTCCTCTATTGTTTTGTTTTCATGATCTTAAAAAAAAAAAAAAAAAAAAAAAAAAAAAAAGAAAAGTTAAACTTTATGTATTCATTGGCAAAAGATGAACGCATTAGAAATTCACAATAAGCCCTTGGTACATATGTTTAGTGATCTGCACGTCACATTTGCAATATTGTGCTGTTTGAGATAATGACTGCAGAATTGTTACTACATGTTAAACATATATTGATCTCTCAATAAAACAATATTAAAAAAATAACAGTAATGTTTTATTTTTTTTATTTCCAACTAAAAGGTGTAGTGGTCTATTGCTTCATCCCTATGCTAGGCTGCCGACACAGCTTATCGCCTTTTTCAGTGTGCTGGGAGAGGTATTCAGCTTAAAAGTCCTGGAACCTACTTCTAAGAGCACTTTAAATCAAAGCTATTGGCACTCTGGTAGTTAAATTTATTAGGACAAAAACGGCAACATTACTTTGAGGCATATTGTATCTATCTACACAAGATGAAAGTATGTGCATGAGAACTGAGGGCATTTTCAGGTTGCAGTCAGTCACAAACATACAGCAGAATAGATACATTGTTCTATGCTTATGAGTGACACAAGTTAGCCATTGTTAAAATGTTTCAGGCTTTGTAGGAATAGAATTATAATTGTATTGCCCTCCGTTCTTTGTGTTCTCCTTACAAGAATAGTTTGGTTTGTACATTTATATGTTATTCAAACAGTAAAGTGGGTGTATTTCCAGTAAAGATAAATCCCTTTCGATAACAATTTAACATCATACATAACCAGTATCCATATGCAGATATTTTGTACAGTATTGCTGTTTAGTTTAATTTTGCCAATTATAAATATTTTTGCTACTATAAAAAATGTGATAATCAGTATTGCAACATCATGAGGGCTATTGTACTCTGTTAAGTATAAATTAAATGAAGTTAAAGTCATTGGCATCTATTTATCAAAGCGGCAACTTACCTGCATTCGCCGGCACCAATACGCTCGCCTAAGATCGCCTAACATCGCTGCCGTGGACCTGAATACGTTCTCCAAAATTATCAAAAAAGCTGTCAAAAAGCCGCGCATCAAGTACGGTGCATTGAGCAGCGGACTGTTGTTAACTAACAGTCATCGATCTCGCTGTTCTTTGGCTTTTTTACAGCTTTCTCGGTACCCTGTCACTAAGCACCCACACTATACTATACTGTTTTACCCCCTAAACCGCCGCTCCCGGACCCCGCTGCAACTAAATAAATAGTTTAACCCCTAAACCGCTGCTCCCGGAGCCCACAGCAACTAAATACAATTATTAACCCCTAAACCGCCACTCCCGGACCCCTCCGCAACTAAATAAAATTATTAACCCCTAAACCGCCGCTCCCAGAGCCCACCGCCACCTACATTATACTTATTAACCCCTAATCTGCCGCCCCCTACACCGCCGCCACCTACATTAAATTTATTAACCCCTAATCTGCCCCCCCCACACCGCTGCCACTATATTAAATTTATTAACCCCTAATCTGCCACCCCCTACACCGCCGCCACTATATTAAATTATTAACCCCTAAACCTAAGTCTAACCCTAACCCTAACACCCCCTAACTTAAATATAATTTAAATAAATTTAAATAAATATTACTATCATTAAATTAATAATTCCTATTTAAAACTAAATACTTACCTATAAAATAAACCCTAAGATAGCTACAATATAACTAATAGTTACATTGTAGCTATCTTAGGGTTTATTTTTATTTTACAGGCAAGTTTGTATTTATTTTAACTAGGTACAATAGTTATTAAATTAACTATTTAATAACTTCCTAGATAAAATAAATACAAATATACCTGTAAAATAAAACCTAACCTAAGTTACAAGAAAAATTATCTAAAGTACAAAAACAAACACTAATAATTACACGTTTTTTTTTAAACTAATTACACCTAATCTAATCCCCCTATTAAATAAAAAGCCCCCCAAAATAATAAAAAGCCCTACCCTACACTAAATTACAAATAGCCCTTAAAAGGACCTCTTGCGGGGCATTGCCCCAAAGTAAACAGCTCTTTTACCTGAAAAAAAAGTACAATACCCGCCAACATTAAAACCCACCACCCACACACCCAACCCTACTCTAAAACCCGCCCAATCCCCCTTAATAAAAAACACTAACCCCTTGAAAATCACCTTACCTTGAGAAGTCTTCACCCAACCGGGCCTAAGTCCTCAACGAATCCGGCAGAAGTAGTCCTCCAGACGGGCAGAAGTCTTCATCCAAGCCGGGCAGAAGAGGTCCTCCAGATGGGCAGAAGTCTTCATCCAGGCGGCATCTTCTATCTTCATCCATCTGGCGTGGAGCGGTTTCATCTTTAAGACATCCGACGTGGAGCATCCTCTTCTTTCAACGTCGACTGAAGAATGAAGGTTCCTTTAAGTGACGTCATCCAAGATGGCGTCCCTTCAATTCCGATTGGCTGATAGAATTCTATCAGCCAATCGGAATTAAGGTAGGAAAATCCTATTGGCTGATGCAATCAGCCAATAGGATTGAGCTTGCATTCTATTGGCTGATTGGAACAGATATTTTGTTGCCAACGGTTTAGACATTAATGGCTGTGTGTTGAGTTATTTTGAAGGGACAGCAAATTTACTCTGTTTATACAGGCTGTACACTCACTACTTTACATTGTAGCAAAGTGTAATTTCTTCATTGTTGTCACATGAAAAGATAAAATAAAATATTTACAAAAATGTGAGGTGTGTATTCACTTTTGTGAGATACTGTATATATATATATATATATATATATATATATACAATGGGTGAAGGAAAGTTAGTAAAGTGCACTATATTAGTAAGCTCCCGTTATGGGAATGATTCTCAACTCTCACTTGCAAGATTATAGTATATGCCCAAAGACAAGGGATAAAGCAATCCGTTGAAAAGATAAACTTAACACTGGGTTCAATTGTTAGCACACTCTTGCCCCGGACTCTTCAGACAAAACAACAGCACAAAAGGAGTATGCCATATACGTTTAACATTGCCACAGCAAATTCATTGGCTATACTCACTGCATCAAATGCGGTGCTGTGTTGTCACAATCCTTCCGGCTCCGTGTGCTGCAAACAAATCCCCGTTGCTCACCGCTCCTTGCAGAATCCTCTGTGCCGATTCAGTGTGTTTCACACAGTGCGCGTCCGATGACGTATGCACAGCCGGTCACGTGGTATGCGGTGTCCAATCGGTGTATCCCTTTTCCTCGTCTTCAGTAGAAAGCCAGCAGACATAAACAGGGCTGTACATACAGGCGAGTCCAAACCCAGCCTGATAAGTGAGAGGCTTCCGAGCCTAGGGACCCCAGATACTGGCGTAATAAAATGTTCAATAGAAAGAAATCCAGGGTCAAAGAATTAAAAATAAAATCCAAACTTTATTGAAGTCCACTTGTGGATAAAAAACCATGGGGGTCACAAACATACAGCACTCAGCACTTGTTGTTTCCAGCTGACATGTTTCGGTGTAGTACCGTAATCATAGCTGATGGAATACACAAGTGCTGCTTCATTTAAAAGCAGAGTAAAATTCTGATTGGTTAATAACAAGTACAAACCTGCGTGTGAGTGTGTGAACAGGTGATTGTATCAAAAGTTAACCTATTACATACCAAAAGAATAGAAACTTAAATAGTGAATGAATATGTACATTATGTATATTAATAATTATAAATGCTTAACTATTAGATTTCAAAGCTAAACCAAAGCATAGGTTCATACTGCCATAACGGAAAACATACTTAATTCCCATTAGTTTAGATAATTTAAATATCTAGGCAGGTACCCCTAATCCTATAGTAATTTCTAATGGGGGAGAGCAAACGTTATTTTCTGGTTATTGGTGCTCAGCTTTATGCTTAGTATTGTTTATTTAAAATAGTGTAAATAAACTACATGAGTAATGTAGAGAACTGCAAAAGAATATAGTGACATGTGATAACGCCATCTATCATTCTTATCTCTCTGGTCGAAACAAAGTTAAGAAGCATAGGACTGTAGCAACACATATAAATGCCATAGACCATCTCTGGATAAGGTAAAAATTAGTGTGTATAGCTAACAGTTGCTATCAATGTTTGCAACCAAACTCATATAGGATTAGCACTATATAAATAAAAATGCAGAGTAGGGATTTAAAATAACCCAACTAACTAAAGCCTTTTCATTATATTTTATTGTAAAGACTTAATAGACTAAATTGTGTGCGGTTAAGCAAAAATATATATGAAGTTCTTGGGAGTATTTTTGGAGTATTATTTAAAGTATTTAGTATCCCACTACTTCCAGTAATTAATCAGGTCATATTCTGAGTTAAGTCCCTTGGGGACACGAGTTTGTAACTTAAAAATCCAGAACATCTCCCTTTTACCTAAAATGTGGGATCTATCTCCTCCACGTAGGGGAATAGTAACTTTTTCAATGGCTTGCCATCTTAGTGTTGCACTACTCTGATTATGTATGGTTTTAAAATGTTTAACCAGTGGGGTACTGGCCTCTCCAATTTTAATAGTAGAAAGGTGATTACGAATCCTTGTATTGACCTCTGTACTAGTGAGTCCTACATACTGAAGATGACATTCTATGCATGTAAGTGAATAAATAACATAGGAGGATGTACAGTTTAGGCACGCCTGGATTTTAAACTCTTCTCTTGTGACTGTTGAATGAAACTTGTCTGAAATGATGGCAAGATCACATGGTTTGCACCTGGATTTTCCACATCTGTACATCCCCCTGTGTTTCAGCCAAGAACCCTGTGGTTTCTCAGAGCAGGGTGGTAACTCTGATGGTGAGAGAATGTTACCTAGGGTCTTACTCCTTCTAAATGAGCAACGTAAGCCTTTCTCTACTGTATTCACAAGCTTATCATTTGCTGCCAACATTCTAAAGTGTTTGTTAATTATGTTACAGATTTCTTTATATTCCGTGCTATAATCTGTAACGAAGGTAACTTTATTGTCTGTCATAGCACCTTGTTTCTTCTCCTGAGTTCTGGATCCCTTAAGGAGGGTCTCCCTATCTATTCTATCAACCTGTGTATGTGCCTGTTTGATTACATATTTAGGATATCCTCTATCCGTAAGCCTCTTTTCAAGTTCCTTTCTCTGTTCTTGAAAGGTTGGTTCTTCACTGCAGTTTCGTTTTAGCCTAATCATCTCCCCTTTAGCTACTGCTAATGATACATGCTTAGGGTGACAACTCTTAGCATGGAGCAGGGTTGTGATTGGCTTCCTAAACGTACTGCTGTGAATTTTACCTGATCTGTCAGCTTTAAGAGTGAGATCCAAAAAATTTATCTCAGTATGGTGGTATTCAAATGTAAATTTAAGGCCTACATCATTGTTGTTAAGGCTTGTGACAAAGTCTGAAAGTTCTGAGGGTGATCCACACCACACAAAAAGCAGATCATCCATATACCGCCTGTAAAAAGATATCTGATCTTTATAGGGGTTCCGATCTCCAAAGATGTGGGACCTCTCCCACCAACCCATAAGGAGGTTGGCATATGAGGGCGCAAATTTGGCCCCCATAGCTGTCCCACATCTTTGGAGATAAAAAGATTCCCCAAACCGAAAATAATTGTGTGAAAAACTTGAATTCTGAAAGAAAAAAGCGCAAAGAGAGACTCAAGTGCAATAAATAACACAGACGCTGCTGCTCTTAAAAAAATGCACTTACAATGTTTATTAATAATAAAGCAGGTATAAAACAGTTTTCTCCTTCAAGGTAATTAATCCAAATACTCAGCTGCTCCGGTCTGTTTTCACAGCCTTACAATGTCCGCTCCCTTCTGATGTCCACCGGAACTTTCAGTGTAGGGGAAATCCTTGTTGATGGGGCTACGGTAGCCCTGAGAGTCCAAAAAGCAGAGTGTTCTATTCTTAGAACTACGGCTCCTCTGCAGATCCAAAATTCAGTCCTGTGGTACCTCTACGCGTTTCTTCTGCTATCGTGCAGACTTTCTCAAGAGGATGAAGAGTCTAATGCTGAGTGGATTCAATATCCATCCCAATAAAAACCCTCATAGTAAATCCTATTGGTTGAAATTTCCTCTGTGTAATATGGGTAAGAAATGCTCACTGGGTCCTAGAGACCAAGTTATAAAATGCTACGTTCCTTTTGCACATAACAAATAATGTGTACAGTTAATTACGACACATCTATAGTTAATAAAAGCAAAAGACAAGGGACAATTATTTTGCACAAAAAATTATAACAATAATACAATCCCAAAAAACAAATAATTAACCCAACAAATGTAACAACAATACTCTGATCCTACAACTAGGTTTAATTCGATGAAGCAAATATAATTAAAAATTAAAACAAGATATATTTATGCGCATATCCTTGCAGCTTAAGCAAGATTCATCTCTATATATGATGAGCATTCACAATCTGGAAAACACATTTTTATTCTCTATGTATATATATGTGTATACCTTTCCTACTAAAAAGGAGTGATTTAATCCTAAGTATCCAAGTTGATCTGGAGTATAGAGGGATGGATCTACAAAAATGTGTTTAGAAAATTTGATAGTATGTACACTGTCATCTCTATTTAGGTATCATCCAATTAATTCTATACAATTATTAAAGGTTGTTTAAAATTTATTTAAAAGTTGTTTAAAATGGAAGGGAAAAAAGGAGGAAATAATTATTATATAAACAAGAATTATTAAAGGAACCTTAAGAATATCTAAAAAATGTCAGATTTTTTTATATATTAATTACATAAAAGCTGCTATGTCAATGTCTATGTTTAATCCTTTTGGATGTAAACTGTTGAGCTTTTGGATCCAAAAAGTTTCTTGTTTTCTTAGGCTCATCAACCTATTGCTACAACTCTTAGGTATCCAATCAATTGCTTGAATTTTTAGAGACCTAGAGTCTCCCCCATGATGTTCCAGAAAATGTAATGGTACACTGTGATTAACTACTTTCTCTTTTATATTATATAGATGTTCTGTCAGTCTACTTCTTATCTTTCTTTTGGTGCGCCCTACATAAATTTTATTACACCCACAAGTTAGGAGGTACACTACATATGTGGTGTCACATGTACACCTACTCTTGATATTAAAAGACTTAATGCCTTCGCTGTCTTTAAAATGACTATCCTTATTGATATGTTTACACATACTGCAAATTTTCTTTCCACACTTGTATGTGCCTGGTTTTAGACTCAGCCAATTACTCTTCCTATCAATTTCTATTATTTCCGACTTCCTCAATTTACTGGGAGCTAGCAGATTTTTCAAACTTCTCCCTTTCTTAAAAGTAAACACAGGTTCTTCTGTCAAGATAGGGGCCAGTACAGGGTCCGTCTTAAGAACTCCCCAATGTTTTTTAATTACATTCTTGATGATCTTATGACCCTCGTTGTAAGTAGTAATAAACCTTAAAGTATCCTTATTATCTTGAGTTGATTTATCCTTTTTAGGTTTTAAAATAGAGTCTCTATCAGTTTCTTGTGCCCTATTATATGCTTGTTCTATTGTATTTCTGTTATAGCCCTTTTCTATGAACTTAGTACTCATATGTTCAGCCTCTTTTTTAAACATCTCTATATCTGTACAGTTACGTCTGAGTCTTAAGAACTGCCCATAAGGCACATTGTCTTTCCACCTCTTAAGGTGGGCACTTCCATTGTCTATGTAACTATTTCTATCAGTAGGTTTACTAAAATTACTCACCGCTGTTTTTAAGTTGGCATCTACATATAACCAAAGGTCTAAAAATTCAATTCTTGTTCGTGAATGTTTACCTGTAAAATTTAAGTTAAAATCATTATTGTTCATATGTGTTAAAAAGCTATTAATCAATGATTCGTCACCCTCCCAGAGGATGATTACGTCATCTATGTAACGATAATATTTTATAATGTTGTTTATAAACGGATTATTGTTCCAAACCTTCTCAATTTCAAATCTGTGCATATAAATATTAGCATACGATGGGGCAAATGTAGTCCCCATCGCTGTTCCTTTGACCTGTTTATAGAACACATTTTCAAAAATAAAATAATTGTGCTCTAAGATAAATCTCGTGCAATCTAGGATAAAGTTTAATTGCTCTGCTGAAAATTTCCAATTCAACAGTTCCATTTCAAGGGCCTTCAATCCTTTCTCATGGGGGATAGAGGTATAAAGCGCAGACACATCGCACGTTACCCAACAATAATTTTCTTTCCAGTTTAACGTGCGATGTGTCTGCGCTTTATACCTCTATCCCCCATGAGAAAGGATTGAAGGCCCTTGAAATGGAACTGTTGAATTGGAAATTTTCAGCAGAGCAATTAAACTTTATCCTAGATTGCACGAGATTTATCTTAGAGCACAATTATTTTATTTTTGAAAATGTGTTCTATAAACAGGTCAAAGGAACAGCGATGGGGACTACATTTGCCCCATCGTATGCTAATATTTATATGCACAGATTTGAAATTGAGAAGGTTTGGAACAATAATCCGTTTATAAACAACATTATAAAATATTATCGTT
Organism: Bombina bombina; assembly: GCF_027579735.1. Lineage (NCBI taxonomy): Eukaryota > Metazoa > Chordata > Amphibia > Anura > Bombinatoridae > Bombina > Bombina bombina. The sequence goes on along the minus strand of NC_069504.1, from coordinate 1,107,187,634 downwards.
ACATAGATGACGTAATCATCCTCTGGGAGGGTGACGAATCATTGATTAATAGCTTTTTAACACATATGAACAATAATGATTTTAACTTAAATTTTACAGGTAAACATTCACGAACAAGAATTGAATTTTTAGACCTTTGGTTATATGTAGATGCCAACTTAAAAACAGCGGTGAGTAATTTTAGTAAACCTACTGATAGAAATAGTTACATAGACAATGGAAGTGCCCACCTTAAGAGGTGGAAAGACAATGTGCCTTATGGGCAGTTCTTAAGACTCAGACGTAACTGTACAGATATAGAGATGTTTAAAAAAGAGGCTGAACATATGAGTACTAAGTTCATAGAAAAGGGCTATAACAGAAATACAATAGAACAAGCATATAATAGGGCACAAGAAACTGATAGAGACTCTATTTTAAAACCTAAAAAGGATAAATCAACTCAAGATAATAAGGATACTTTAAGGTTTATTACTACTTACAACGAGGGTCATAAGATCATCAAGAATGTAATTAAAAAACATTGGGGAGTTCTTAAGACGGACCCTGTACTGGCCCCTATCTTGACAGAAGAACCTGTGTTTACTTTTAAGAAAGGGAGAAGTTTGAAAAATCTGCTAGCTCCCAGTAAATTGAGGAAGTCGGAAATAATAGAAATTGATAGGAAGAGTAATTGGCTGAGTCTAAAACCAGGCACATACAAGTGTGGAAAGAAAATTTGCAGTATGTGTAAACATATCAATAAGGATAGTCATTTTAAAGACAGCGAAGGCATTAAGTCTTTTAATATCAAGAGTAGGTGTACATGTGACACCACATATGTAGTGTACCTCCTAACTTGTGGGTGTAATAAAATTTATGTAGGGCGCACCAAAAGAAAGATAAGAAGTAGACTGACAGAACATCTATATAATATAAAAGAGAAAGTAGTTAATCACAGTGTACCATTACATTTTCTGGAACATCATGGGGGAGACTCTAGGTCTCTAAAAATTCAAGCAA